>NC_142805.1:9212249-9316526 GCF_049724085.1 Artemia sp. Qi Xiang Cuo
AGAGAAAATATTTTCACTCGTGACCTTTTTAATATTCGGGCAATTGATACCAGAGGAAAATCGCAACTTAGGGCGAAGAATGACCAATGCACATTGGTAAAAATATAGTAATAGCACCATCTAAGGAACATTGATAAGACTAAAACGTATTTCCCCTAGGATTTAGAATATTGTTGAAAATAAAGGGCACTGCTGATAGGATTTAAAATATCCGTCAAATATAGGACATGGATTAGGGAAATTATATAAAGCTACTCCTTGTAACGTAAACGCACACCAACTTAAACTGGTAATAATTTGTGATTTTTCTGTCTTCGACAAAAGAGATAAGTTCAGAATGTTCGAAAGGTAAAAATTTTCATAAGTCGTGATTTTGTACATAGAGAACGGCTAAAAAAAAATTTCTCGTAGAATATAAATTTTGTATTTGCCTTTGGTTTTGAAAGTCTTCCGTTGTTACTGGACCTTTATTGCACCTTTAAATACTCTTTAAAGGATTCACTTATAATTTGAAAAAATTTTCTCTAATATCCTCACTAAAGTACAGGTCATGATTGTTAATAAAGGACAAGAGTTATGAATGAGCCGTCATTTTACTTGGAGCCACCACGCTTGAATTATAAAAGCAAAAAGAAAACCTGAAACTTCTGAAGGATAGTTTGAAAAGCTTGTATTAAGACCAAGTTGTATTCAAGTATTTTTTAAATAACTTTTGCCAGATTCAGGATTAATGAATAAACAGTCTGTAGCATTATCTATTATATTTGCTCGTGCTTGCTTATGTATTACTTGTGTATGTTTTTGCTTATATTGCTTGCTTGTGCTTATTGTGCTTATTTTATTATAGGTGCTTGGGTCTAAATTAAACTATTGAATCAAAGAATTCTACATGGTGTCAGAAGTCTTGGATATAAGTCAACCATCAATCAACTGGAACACCAATGATCTCGCTTCTGAATGGACCAAGTTCGAGAGTCATGCAACACTGATGCGCAAAGGTCCCCTTGCTGAATAGTCAGAGAAAGTGCTATGTGCCTACCTTCTCATATGGGTTGGTAATCAAGGGCGAGAGATATTCAGCACATTTGAGCTCACAGAAGCAGATAAAGACAAATTCAAGGTGTATTTGAAAAAGTTCAGAGAGTATGCAGCCCCTAAGAAAAACCAAGTGTTCTCACGCTACATCTTCCAAAAGCGAGACCAAAGAGACACTGAAAATGTTGAGAAATACATAACAGAACTAAAAATTCTAGTCAAACCAGCTGGATATACTAATGAAAGTGAGATGGTGAGAGACAAAATAGTATGTGGAGTGACAAATCCTAGACTGCGTGAGAAACTCTTGGGAATTGGTGACACTCTCACACTTACCCAAGCTGTCACAATTTGTTGTGCACATGAATCAACCCAAGCGCAACTCAAAACATTTGAACAGAAAGAAATCAAGCAAGAAATGGATGCCATTTCAAAAAGCAAATACTATCCGCCTCATAAGAAAGCAGAGTGCTACTTCTGTGGTGGCACATACTCTCCCCAACACATATGCCCTGCTAAAGGGAAAACATGCGCAAAGTGCAAAAAGAGTAACCACTTTGCCAAAGTCTGCAAAAGCAAGGCAGTGAATGCTGTTGGCAATGGTGCCCCAGAGAGCCCTAGTTTCACTAGTGACTTGCAAAATCAGGAAGAAACTGAGATATTTCTATATACAATTGGAAAAGACTCCAGCAGTGATGAAGTTTTTGCAGAAATATCTGTCAGTAGAGAGTTGGAGATCAAATTTAAGGTTGACACTGGTGCTCAGGTCAACATACTCCCATCGCAATACTTAAGTAAACTGTCAGAAAAGCCAAAGCTATCCAAAGCCACTCAACGACTCACCAGCTACTGTGGGTCAGCCATACCCTACCTTGGGGTATGCAGCCTGTCATGCAGCTACAAAAATGGACCTATACAATCACATGTATTCTACATAGTCAAATCAAATACCACACCCATAATTGGCCTCAAAACAAGCAAAGACCTGAACCTGATCAAGCTTGTTCTGAACATTGAACAGTCCCCAGAAGCTGCAGTTCTCAACAGAGCTAAAGAAACAGGAATTCGATTCAACAAAGACAAATGCGAATTTGCAAAAGATCAGGTCAAATACTTTGGCCATATCATCAGCAAAGAAGGAATAAAGCCTGATCCTGAATAAATAAAAGCGATATGGGATATGCCGAATCCCAAGTCAAAAGAGGAGCTTCAGACGTTACTCGGAATGTTGAATTTTCTATCGAAATACATACCTGATCTATCTTCAAAGAACAAGCCATTGAGAGACCTGACAAAAGCCACAGAATTCAAGTGGGAAGCAGTCCACAAATCATCAATGGAAGAAATAAGAAGGTCTAAATCAAAGAGCTTATCTTTTCTTTACATGATTGCAAAACGCTGGACCTTAAGGTAGATGCATCAAAACATGGCTTGGGAGCCAAACTATACCTGAAAAGTAAAATCTTTGGTTTGGCTTCACAGGTGCTAAGCAAGACAGAGCAGAACTATTAAGAGATAGAGAAAGAGCTGTATGCCATCGTTTTTGGATGCAAACAGTTCCACCACTATATCTATGGTCGCAAAGTCTTTGTTACAACTGACCATCGCCCACTAGAGACTATCCTGTCACGCCCACTCCATGATGCACCCGCCCAGCTCCAGTGAATGATGATACAGATTCAGCCATACGACTTAGAAGTCCGATACAGACCTGGAGCAGAAATACAAATACCAGATGCACTATCACGTCTTCACTTACCTGACATAGACACTCAATTACAGAACGACATCGAAGTTTATGTCCATACAGTGATTAAATCCTTACCCGTGAGCGACTCTAAACTTGAGGAAATCCGGCATGAGACACGCCAAGATGCCCAACTAGCAACACTCGCATCCCTTGTACGTGATGGTTGGCCGTCAAAACGTCAGTCTTGCCCAATGGAAGTTTTGGCTTTCTGGAATATCCAGCACAAACTGAGCTTCCACGATGGTCTGCTATTGAAAGGCCAGCGGATCATCATACCTCACACGCTAAGAACTAACATTCTACACCAACTCCACCACGCTCACCTGGGAATAGACAAAACTAAAATGCGCGCAAGAATGATCGTATACTGGCCAAAGATGAATGCTGATATAGAGAGGTTTGTCCATAATTGTGAAATATGTTTGAAGTTTGCTGCCAACAACCAGAAGGAACCGCTAAGAAGCAGCCAGATACCATCAATCCCATGGCAACACCTCGGTATTGACCTATTTGAGTGGAACAGAGCATGCTACCTCATAATCAGTTATTATTATAGCAGGTTTTTTGAAGTTGAAAAATTGCCAAGCCAAACTTCGTCCACCATTATAGAAAAAATGAAAACCAGTTTTTCACGTTTTTGGATTCCCCAGCTCATATCCTCTGACAACAGTCCACAACTGTTCTCCCAAGAATTCAAAGATTTTACTCAGTCATGGGGAATCAGCTTGAAAACATCTAGCCCCATATACCCAAGATCCAATGGGCTTGTAGAAAAGTCGGTTCAAATCTGCAAGAAAATACTCACTAAAGCAAAAGTAGCTGGAACCGACCCTCATATTGCTCTTTTGGAATATAGGAATAGCCCAGTTGACAGTTATGCTTCTCCAGCCCAGCTTCTAATGAGTCGCCAACTCCGGTCAATCCTGCCATCAACATACCAACAGCTAAAACCCAGAATTGTTCCAACAATAGATTTCATCCAGCACAGGTTGGTTGAACAGAATAGGCAGAAATCTTACTATGACAAATCAGCAAAGCAACTCCCAGAACTTCAGACGGGTGAAAAAGTATTTATCCAGAAAATGGCAAATAGCTCTTGGAAAAGAGCCAAAATCATTTCGCGACATGAAAATCCTAGATCCTACATTGTTGAAACCGCTGATGGATCTAGGCTGCGAAGAAACAGAACCCATATCTCTCGACGCTGTTTCCCTACCCCCACATCACCAGGCACCCCAACAACTCGAAACAAAAACAATGACACAGCCTATCTGGACACCTCCCATGCAGCAAATCCGCACATTGATTCTTATCCAACAGAAGAAGCCCGCGAAATTGATCAGGAGTCACACAAAGAAGAGGCGCCACTGGCGCAAAACTCATCACCAAACATCAGACCTGCCTCCTCGCGCCATATGGAAGTTACACCACTCCCTCCTGTATCAGTGAACTTGCCCCAGACCCGCAGTGGCAGAGTGATCAGGCCAATAACACGGTTTGATATATAGACCTTGTTAAGTGTGAAGAAGGGAGATGTAGCATTATCTATTATATTTGCTTGTGCTTGCTTATGTATTACTTGTGTATGTTTTTGCTTATATTGCCTGCTTGTGCTTATTGTGCTTATTTTATTATAGGTGCTTGGGTCTAAATTAAACTATTGAATCAAAGAAATCTACACAGTCTACTACAGTTCGGAAGGCGAAATTGAATATTTAATTTATATTTACTTTCAGAATAAGGTTAGTTCAACCATTGACCTGATGAAGTGAGAGTAGGTTATGACATTCCATTTCTGAGCCTTTATGTTCCTTCCGGTGTTATTTGCCCACTTTACGTTCCATGGCACCTTTCCAAGGCAGATTGCCAGACTGATTATTTGACAACCCATGCCTGAGACATTACACTTACGCGTGAACATTTTAAAAAGATAATCTGCCTTGGAAACAGTTTGATGTGTTCGGGGAAATTACGTTCCTTGGCGTTTGATTGACATTTGGAAAAAAGGGGTAATTAGTGATAGGATAATTTTTTAACATGAAATCTCTGAATAAAATATTTTTGGAGCATGTACTTGACGATGGAGAAAAAGGGTTAAGGTGATTAGCAATTACGAACGGGGATTCCCCTCCTGTTCCTAAACATTGCAAAAAAGATAGTAGTATGATTTGCGAATTTGATCCTACTAAGGTGGAAAAAAAAAGAAAAGGGTTTAGCATTTGCAAATACTTCAATGTGTTGTCAATTTAAAATAGTTTAACGTTCCCTCCTTCCCCCATTTCTGAGGGCAGGGGAGGGGGGGTCAATTTTGGAGGGAAAACCAAAAATACTCAGAATCGAAAATAAAGGGGATCTGCCTCAAGAGGAATGCTCAGAGGCCCTTCGTTCCCCCATTTCTGTGGGGCAGGGGAGGGGGGGTCAATTTTGGAGGGAAAATCAAAAATACTCAGAATCGAAAATAAACGGGATCTGCCTCAAGGGGAAGGCTCAGAGGCCCTTTGTTCCCCCATTTCTGAGGGCAGGGGAGGGGGTCAATTTTGGAGGGAAAACTAAAAATACTCAGAATCGAAAATAAATGGGATCTGCCTCAAGGGCAAGGCTCAGCGGCCCCTCCTTTCCCAATTTCTGAGGGCAGGGGAGGGGGTGGGTCAATTTTGGAGGGGAAACAAAAATGCTAAGAATCGAAGATAATTTCCATTCGTCTTAGTTTTTTTTAACAATGTTCCTTATTTCTAGTTCAAAATGCTTATTTTTTATTTTATTTGGGAATGAAAAGTCAAACTCTAACATAAAGAACAAGGTATTTTGGAGGGGGTAGCTAATTTCATATACGGGATAATTTCCATTCGTCTTAGTTTGTAACGATGCTCCTTATTTCTAGTTGAAAAATGCTTATTTTTTAATTTAAATGGGAATGAAAAGTCAAACTCTAACATAATGAACAAGGTATTTTGGAGGAGGTAGCTAACTTCATATACGGGATAATTTCCATTCGTCTTAGTTTTTTAACGATGCTCCTTATTTCTAGTTGAAAATGCTTATTTTTTAATTTAATTGGGAATGAAAAGTCAAAGTCTAACATAAAGAACACGATTTTTCGGAGGGGATAGCTAACTTCATATACGGGATAATTTCCATTCGTCTTAGTTTTTAACGATGCTCCTTATTTCTAGTTGAAAATGCTTATGTATTAATTTAATTGGGAATGAAAAGTCAAAGTCTAACATAAAGAACAAGGTATTTCGGAGGGGGGTAGCTAACTTCATATACGGGATAATATCCATTCGTCTAAGTTTTTTAACGATGCTCCTTATTTCTAGTTGAAAATGCTTATTTTTTTTAATTTAATTGGGAATGAAAAGTCAAAGTGCCAGAATGGTTTAAATGCACTAGCTCAGAAGTGGGGTCTCAGTCCAACAGCCAGAATGGTTGAAATCCACTAGCTCAGAAGTGGGGTCTTAGTCCACCAGCCTGAATGGCTGAAATCCACTATCTCTGAATTCGGGTCTCAGTCCACCAGCCAGAATGGTTGAAATCCACTAGCTAGTAATTGGGGACTCAGTCCACCAGCCTGAATGGTTGAAATCTACTATCTCATAATTGGGGTTTTAGTCCACCCGCCTGAGTGGTTGAAATCCACTAGCTCAGAAGTGGGGTCTTAGTCCACCAGCCTGAGTGGTTGAAATCCACTAGCTCAGAATCGGGGTCCCATTCCACCAGCCTGAACGGTAGAACTTCACTAGCTCAGAATTGGGGTCCTAGTCCACCAACATGATTGGTGGAAATACACTAGCTCAGTATTGGGGTCTTAGTCCACGACCCTTAATGGTGGAAATCTACTACCTCAGTATTGGGATCTTAGTCCACCAGCCTGAATGGTGGTAATTCACTAGCTCAGAATTGGGCTCTTAGTCCACCAGCCTGAATGGTGGAAATTCACTAGCTCAGAATTGGGGTCTTAGTTCACCAGCCTGAATGGTTGAAATTCACTAGCTCAGAATTGAGGTCTTAGTCAGTGTTCAGATTGGAGCGTTGGGGTCCGACTATCTGGGCTTTATTTGTCAAGGCCTGAATGCTAAGCGATGGACATGAGCTCGATTGGGACCCCATTGTGAAAAAGTTGGGTTGATCTAGGTTCACTTAGAGTGGCGCGCCACTCTAAGTGAACCTAGATCAACCCAACTTTTTGGCTTCAGGCTGGTGGACTAATACCCCAATTCTGCGCTAGTGAATTTCCACCATTCAGGCTGGTGGACTAAGACCTCAATTCTGAGCTAGTGAATTTCCACCATTCAGGCTGGTGGACTGAGACCCCAATACTGAGCTAGAGGATTTCCACCATTCAGGCGGTGGACTAAGACCCAAATACTGAGCTAGTGGATTTCCATCATTCAGGTTGGTGGACTAAGACCCCAATTCTGAGCTAGTGAATTTCCACCATTCAGGCTGGTGGACTGGGACCCCAATTCTGAGCTAGTGGATTTCAATGCGTGTGTCGTAACTGTGCGTGTGTTGTCTCTGTGTTTGTTGTCTGTGTGTGTGAGTGTGTGTCGTCTCTATGTGAGTGTGTCATCTCTGTGTCTGTGTTGTCTCCATGTGTGTGTCGTCTCTGTGTGTGTGTGTGTCGTTTCTGTCTGTTTGTCCTCTCTGTGCGTGTGTCGTCTCTTTGTGTGTTTCGTATCTGTGCGTGTTGTCTCTGTGTATTTGTCGTCTCTTTGTGCGTGTCGTCTCTCTGTGTGTGTCGTCGCTGTGTGTTTGTCGTCTATGTGTGTGTGTCGTCTCTATGTGTAAGTCGTCACTTTGAGTGTGTCGTCTCTATGTGTGTGTCATCTCTATGTGTGTTTCGTATCTGTGTGTGTGTGACGTCTCTGTGTGTGTGTCGTCTCTATGTGTGTTTGTCATTTCTGTGTGTGTGTCTCGTCTCTCTGTGTGTGTTGACTCTGTGTGTGTGTATCGTCTCTGTGCATGTGTCGTCTCTATGTGTCGTTTATGTGTGTGATTCGTCTCTTTGTGTCTGCCGTCTCTGTGTGTTTGTCCTCTCTGTGTGTGAGTGGACTCTGTGTGTGTGTGTTGTCTCTGTGCATGTGTCGTCTCTGTGTGTGTTTCGTCTCTGTGTGTGTGTTGTCTCTGTGTGTTTGTCGTCTCTTTGTGCGTGTCGTCTCTCTTTGTGTGTGTCGTCTCTCTGTGTGTGTGTGTGTGTGTCGTTTCTGTGTTCTTGTCGTCTCTGTGTGTGTGTGTCGTCTCTATGTGTAAGTCGTCACTTTGAGTGTGTCGTCTCTGTGTGTGTTTCGTCTCTGTGTGGATGTTGTCTCTGTGTGTGTGTTGTCTCTATGTGTGTGTCGTCTCTCGGTGTGTTTTGTATCTGTGTGTGTGTGTGACGTCTCTTTGTTTGTGTCGTCTCCATGTGTGTTTGTCATTTCTGTGTGTGTGTGTCTCGTCTCTCTGTGTGTGTTGACTCTGTGTGTGTATCGTCTCTGTGCATATGTCGTCTCTATGTGTCGTTTCTGTGTGTTTGTCCTCTCTGTGTGTGATTCGTCTCTTTGTGTCTGTCGTCTCTGTGTGTTTGTCCTCTCTGTGTGTGAGTGGACTCTGTATGTGTGTGTCGTCTCTGTGCATGTTTCATCTCTTTTTATGTTTCGTATCTGTAAGTGTGTCATCTCTGTTTCTGTGTTGTCTCTATGTGTGTGTTATCTCTGTGTGTGTGTGTCGTCTCTAAGTGGGTGACTCCTCTCTGTGCGTGTGTCATCGCTTTGTGTGTTTCTCATCTGTGTGTGTGTGTGTGTTGTCTCTGTGTGTTTGTAGTCTCTGTGCGAGTGTCGTCTCTCTATGTGTATCGTCTATGTGTGCTTTTAGTCTGTGTGTGTGTATCGTCTCTATGCGTAAGTCGTCACTTTGAGTGTGTCGTCTCTGTGTGCGTGTGTCGTCTCTCTATGTGTGTCGTCTCTGTGTGTTTGTCGTCTCTGTGTGTGTCGTCTCTATGTGTAAGTCGTTACTTTGAGTGTGTCGTCTCTGTGTGTGTGTGTCGTCTCTGTGTGGATGTTGTCTCTGTGTGTGTGTTGTCTCTATTTGTGTGTCGTCTCTATGTGTGTTTTTCATTTCTGTGTGTTTGTCTCGCCTCTCTGTGTGTTTTGACTCTGTGTTTGTGTATCATCTCTGTGCATGTGTCGTCTCTATGTGTCGTTTCTGTGTGTTTGTCCTCTCTGTGTGTGATTCGTCTCTTTGTGTCTGTCGTCTCTGTGTGTGTTCTAAATTTTTGGGTCACCTGCCGGAGACTCTGGGCGGTTGGGTGCCCCAAAATATTGTCCCAGATTCCTCTCTCAATTTAGCACTTTTTCACGGATGCCCAGCGTCTCCAATCACTTTCCCAATAGTATCTATTCATTGTCTCAGCTCAGTATAGAAAATCTGAGCCAATTTCCACTTTTTCAAATTTAGGGTCACTTGCCTGAGACTCTGGGCAGGTGAGGTGGGCACCTCCAAAAATTTGTCCCAACTTCCACTCTCGCCTTAGAACTTATTCACGGATACCTAAAACCGTCAACGGTTAGACTGTTGCCCTAGTGGTAACCATAACATGCTCTACACACATACCAAGAATATATTTTTGTTTTTTTTTTTCCATTTTCACAATGGGGTCCCAATCTAGCTCATGTCCATCGCTTAGCATTCAGGCCTTGACAAATAAAGCCCAGATAGTCGGACTCCAACGCTCCAATCTGAACACTGACTAAGACCTCAATTCTGAGCTAGTGAATTTCAACCATTCAGGCTGGTGGACTAAGACCCCAATTCTGAGCTAGTGAATTTCCACCATTCAGGCTGGTGGACTAAAATCCCAATTCTGAGCTAGTGGATTTCCACCCTTCAGGCTGGTGGACTGAGACCCCAATACTGAGTTAGTGGATTTCCACCATTCAGGCTGGTGGACTAAGACCCCAATACTGAGCTAGTGGATTTCCACCATTCATGCTGGTGGACTAGGACCCCAATTCTGAGCTAGTGAATTTCGACCGTTCAGGCTGGTGGACTGAGACTCCAATACTGAGCTAGTGGATTTCAACCATTCAGGCTGCTTGACTAAGACCCCACTCCTGAGCTAGTGGATTTCAACCATTCTGGCGGGTGGACTGAGACCCTAATTCTGAACTAGTGAATTTCAACCATTCAGGCTGGTGGGCTGAGACCCCAATTACGAGCTAGTGATTTCAACCATTCAGGCTGGTAGACTTAAACCACAATTCTGAGCTAGTGGATTTCAACCATTCAGGCTGGTGGAATAAGACCCCACTTCTGAGCTAGTTGATTTCAACTATTCTGGCTGGTGGACTGAGACCCCACTTCTGAGCTAGTGGATTTCAACCATTCTGGCACTTTGACTTTTCATTCCCAATTAAATAAAAAAAATAAGCATTTTCAAATAGAAATAAGGAGCATCGTTAAAAACTAAGACGAATGGAAATTATCCCATATATGAAGTTAGCTACCCCCTCCGAAATACCTTGTTCTTTATGTTAGACTTTGACTTTTCATTCCCAATTAAATTAAAACATAAGCATTTTCAACTAGAAATAAGGAGCATCGTTAAAAACTAAGACGAATGGAAATTATCCCGTATATGAAAGTTAGCTATCCCCTCCGAAATATCTTGTTCTTTATGTTAGACTTTGACTTTTCATTCCCAATTAAATTAAAAAATAAGCATTTTCAACTAGAAATAAGGAGCATCGTTAAAAAACTAAGACGAGTGGAAATTATCCCGTATATGAAGTTAGCTACCTCCTCCAAAATACCTTGTTCTTTATGTTAGAGTTTGACTTTTCATTCCCAATTAAATTAAAAAATAAGCATTTTTCAACTAGAAATAAGGAGCATCGTTAAAAACTAAGACGAATGGAAATTATCCCGTATATGAAGTTAGCTATCCCCTCCAAAATACCTCGTTCCTTATGTTAGAGTTTGACTTTTCATTCCCAATTAAATTAAAAAATAAGCATTTTCAACTAGAAATAAGGAGCATCGTTAAAAAAAACTAAGACGAATGGAAATTATCCCGTATATGAAGTTAGCTACCCCCTCAAAATACCTTCTTCTTTATGTTAGAGTTTGACTTTTCATTCCCAATTAAATTAAAAAATAAGCATTTTCAACTCGAAATAAGGAGCATCGTAAAAAAAACTAAGACGAATGGAAATTATCTTCGATTCTGAGCATTTTTGTTTTCCCTCCAAAATTGACCTTCCCCCTCCCCTGCCCGCAGAAATGGGGGAAGGAGGGGCCACAGAGCCTCGCCCTTGAGGCAGATCCCGTTTATTTTAGATTCTGAGTATTTTTGGTTTTCCCTCCAAATTTGACCCCCCCTCCCCGGCCCCTCAGAAATGGGGGAACTAAGGGCCTCTGAGCCGTGCCCGTGAGGCAGATCCCATTTATTTTAGATTCTGAGTATTTTTGGTTTTCCCTCCAAAATTTACCCCCCCCCCTCCCCTGCCCTCAGAAATGGGGGATGGAAGGACCTCTGAGCCTTCCCCTTGAGGCAGATCCCATTTATTTTGGATTCTGAGGATTTTTGATTTTCCCTCCAAAATTGAACCCCCCCGCCCCGGCCCTCAGAAATGGAGGAAGGAGGGGCCTCTGCGCCTTGCCCTTGAGGCATATCCCGTTTTTTTTCGATTCTGATTTTTTTTGGTTTTCCCTCCAAAATTGACCCCCCCCCCCCTCCCCTGCCCTCAAAAATGGGGGAACGAAGGGCCTCTGAGCCTTGCCCTTGAGGCAGATCCCATTTATTTTTGATTCTGATTATTTTTGGTTTTCCCTCCAAAATTGACCCCCCTCCCCTGCCCTCAGAAAATTGGGCACGCAGGGCCGCTGAGCCGTCCCCGTGAGGCAGATATCGTGTATTTTTGATTCTGTGTGTTTTTGGTTTTCCCTCCAAAATTGACCCCCCCTCCCCTGCCCTCAGAAATAGGGGAACGAAGGGCCTCTGAGCCTTCCCCTTGAGGCAGATCCCGTTTATTTTTGATTCTGAGTATTTTTGGTTTTCCCTCCAAAATTGACCCCCCCTCCCCTGCCCCGCAGAAATGGGGGAACGAAGGGCCTCTGAACCTTCCCCTTGAGGCAGATCCCATTTATTTTCGATTCTGAGTATTTTTGGTTTTCCCTCCAAAATTATTTCTTATTTCTGACTTATTAATGACTTATTTCAGTAGGACTGATATTCAAAAAAACTAAGAAATTTATAGACAGATTATCGAGACCCAAAAATCTCGGGGGTTCAATTTAGAAGTAGCACAAGGAGAAATTGAGTTACCATGGATCTTAGTAAATTTGTGTTTCTTTTCTTTTGTTCCTTTCAAACCAAAAATTATACTAAGATTCTAAGCGGGGGAGATTGTAAGGAGACCTTATGTTTGTGTAAATTTGGTAACTCAATTTCAGTAGAAGTTGGAACCCTTTTTCTCTAATAAATCAGAAATAAAGTGACAATTTCAAATTAGCTTGAATTTGAAAAGAACTTCGCTTTGCGTAACTATTTATAAATCTTTTACTGGCATTTCTTTATTCGATTATCGCATGAGTTTTGAACCCGTAATAAATATTTGAAGATCCAATTTAGAACTGTTTCGTATGAAACAAAGAGGAATGCAAGGCCTCAACATACTGGAAAAAACTACATTTTAACAAAAAGGTTGGTGGCTGGCTAAAAGAACGGAGAAAAGGTCTCTAAGCGAGTCAAGTTCCAAGTTCAATAAAATACACGGGTCAGAGACAAATCGAGGTGGTTTTGCCTCGGAACCTAGGAACAGAGTAAGTGAAGTTCTTTTTACCTAGGATAAAAATCTACCACCAGCGTGAATAAATTTCCTTTCCCAGCCTAGTGACCCCTGGAACTTTCCTGGCATTTATAAAAATCTTACAAATGAGAAAATTGGGACTATCGGACGCTAACATTACTCACCCCCCACCCTTGTGTATGCTCTGATGTTTATACGAAAGGGGACCTTATTCCTCTTCTTAGCCACTCTTTCATTTCGTTAACACATGCCGACTATTTAGATAAAACCAACCTCGATGTTATACAGATAGGTTAGGGGAAAAGGGGGAATTTAATTGTCAAACTAAGAATTTCAGTTCCTTTCTGTCCAGATAGATTCAATTAATAATTTTCCCTGGTGAATTTAAAGTTTATCAAAGGTTCAAGGAGCACAAATCCCTTTTACGAGATATAAATATAGTATATTTTGGTTTTGGTTAAACAAACAAATTGATATCGAATCAAATATAGCTATTCCTCGTTTCCGAGAAAAAAATAATTTGAACTAAAGGATCTAAGTTACCTCAGAACTCAAGCCTTGTCTAACTATTCAAGTGTAACGCTTTCAGTTAGAAGTATTGATAGCCTAGACCTAAATTAATCCCTTTTTTTTGGTAAATGACGTGGCTGAACAATGGACACACGCAATATATGATTAGCCAACCCAGAAGAGATATTGGAAGAGTTTAGAATAATAAGAATTGCAATATTTTCTCCTTTTATTCTATTTAATAATAAATATTAGTTGTCACTGGATTTTGAGTGCCGATCTTACCAAATGCCTCAGTTATAACACACTGTCAAATTTTAGCCCTAAATCAGAGGGCAATCTCACAATTGTTAATAACTTGTCTCTGTAGAAAGTTCAAAACTGTTCCAAAATATACTATAACTGTTCAAAACTATTCAGTGTTAAAAACTATAATGTTCAAAACTGTTCAGTAAGTTATAATATTTTGCTATCAGAAAATGTGTAATATTCCGAACGTTTTTCACTTTCAACAGTTTCACTTATTGTGCGACCCAATTAAATGCAAAGTAAAATCCAGTTTGCGTCTTAACAGTTCATGGACTGAATGACTAATAGGATCAATCATATGTGGTTTCATTCCCGAGATGGAGAGATGGAAGTAACTGTGTTTTCTGTTGAGTCAAATCTCAGGGGATCTCAGCAGTATTTTCAATTTCTCTCCTATAAAGAAAAGTTAATGATTAAGCATTTGGGTACATCAGCTTTGTTCCAATTTGACTCAGCACACCTTCATGTGCTGAGTGGTACTCTCTTGAATTTATTGAATACTTGCCGACTATCCCTAAAAACGAACCTGATGTGGCAAAAATGACCCAAGTAGAGTTGGATTGTCTAGATCCAGTTGCAGTTTCCATGCAATTAGACATAACAGGGAAAACTATATTTTTTAGCTAATTTGTTAAAAGACAAATGTTTTGTTTGGTAACATCAAGGATCATTTCCGGCGTATAGAGTCAAAATCACAAAATTAGGAATTCAGTTTTTAACGAAAAAGACCTCCGTACAGAGTTTTTAATAGTAGTGTGCACCAGATAAAAAAAAGAAGAAAACTTCATGTGAAATCAGTAAAAAATCAGCTAAAAACAGTTGGAACAAAACAACTTAAAATGTGCAAAAAAGACAAAAAAGGGAAAACTGTATTTTTTAGCTAATTTTTTAGCTAATTTTTTTAGCTCAACAGAAAACAAAGTTACTTCCATCTCGGGAATGAAACTACATATGATTGACCCTATTAGTCACTCAGTCAATGAACTGTTAAGACGCAAACTGGATTATACTTTGCATTTAATTGGGTCGCATAATAAGCGAAACTGTTGAAAGTGAAAACGTACGGAATATTACACATTTTCTGATAGCAAAATATTATAACTTACCGAAGGCTTGATCGAATATAGACTATGATTTTTTGATATCATTTAGATATTGGGAAGTAAGTTTTCGTGCCCTGTAAAATGGACTTAGTATATTTTGGAACAGTTTTGAACTTTCTACAGAGACAAGTTATTAACAAGTGTGAGATTGCCCTCTGATTTAGGGCTAAAATTTGACAGTGTGTTATAACTGAGGCGTTTGGTAAGATCGGCACTCAAAATCCAGTGACAACTAATATTTATTATTGAATAGAATAAAATATTGCAATTCTTATTATTCTAAACTCTTCCAATATCTCTTCTGGGTTGGCTAATCATATATTGTGTGTGTCCGTTGTTCAGCCACGTCGTTTACCAAAAAAAAGGATTAATTTAAGTCTAGGCTATCAACACTTCTAATTGAAAGCGTTACACTTGAATAATTAGACAAGGCTTGAGTTCTGAGGTAACTTAGATCCTTTAGTTCAAATTATTTTTTCTCGGAAACTAGGAATAACTATATTTGATTAGATATCAATTTAATTGTTTAACCTAAACCAAGATATCCTATATTTATATCTTGTAAAAGAGATTAGTGCTCCTTGGACCTTTGATAAACTTTAACTTCAGCAGGGAAAATTATTAATTTAATCTATCTTGACAAAAAGGAACTGAAATTCTTAGTTTGACAATATAAGTAGAGAGGGGTCTTATACTCGTGACATGACCACGTGGTTTATGGTTTTCTCAGTGAGAATGAAAAAACAGGAATTTTCTCACTTGGAAAAACATGAATTTTGTCACATTTATGGATGTCAACAGCAATTCATGTCTGTTTTATGGTTTTCTCAGTGAGAATTAAAAAACAGTAACTTTCTCACTTGGAAAACCATAAACCACGTGGTCCTGTCACGAGTAGCACCTGTGAACTTGATGGACATACTCGCTAGGGGAAATTGTTTATTCACGATGAGGGAAATAGGAAGCATTAAGGCTTCTTTAATCTTTAGACCTGTCACGAGTAACACCTGTGAAATTGAGTTACATAATCGCTAGGGGACATTATTGATTCACAAAGGGGAGAATGAAGAAACATTAAGGCTTCTTTAATCTTATGTTTGAGGGATAAACGTTCTTTAGGTCAGAGAGAAAAATTAATATTCTATTTTCAAATAGGGCTTCATTGATCTTTAGTATCAGGAATCATAATTGACATCACTTGTTATCTTGGAATTATGCGGGAGTCTAAAGAGATAGAAATTCTATTTTTAAATACGGCTTCACGGAGCTTTAAGTCGGAGAGGTAAATTGATATTCTAACGAAACCCTAATAGTTTAGCTAGGAAAATTTATGAGATGAAGAGATTAACGTAGGAAAGGGTTTCCTAGAAATTTGAAATGCGTTAGCGCATAGATGCCATACAAAAGGAACACGCTGAAATTACGTTTAGTGATTATTTGGGCGAAACGGTTTTATCCATTTTATGGTATTATTTCGGCGAAACCGTTAGAGACATTTTGAAAGAAGATTTTAGAAAGGGTTTTAGAAGAGGTTTTGAGTGTGGTCGTTATAATACACAAGTTCCATTTGAACAGTGTTGTGAGGTCCTCTACCCCAACCCCAAAGGATTCCGATCCCCCACCACAACCCCGAAGGAAGCCCCCGGTACTCAAAGGCCCCCCCAAGCTCCCATAGAGCCCCAACCCCCCAAACGCCCTCCTCAGACCCTCAAAGACCCTCCTCTGGTCCTCAAAGGGCCCCGGACCCCCAAAGGGTACCCCGGACCCCAAAGGGACACCCCGGACCACAAAGGGCACCCCGGACCCCAAAGGCCCTCCCCCGGTCCTCAAAGGGCCCCCCTGGCCCCAAAGGGCCCCCCTCCCTCTTCCTCCCTCCTCCCCCTTCCCCTCCCCTCCTCCTCCTCCTCCTCCCCTCCTCCTCCTCCCTCCTCCTCCCACCTCCCCTCCCCTCATCCCTCCTCCTCCTCCTCCCACCTCCCCCCCTCCCCTCCCCTATTTTTTATACTTTTTTTGTGCATTGAGACACAGAAGGGACATCCCTCCCCCAAGGGTGCCCCAAACGCCCGCCCCGGGCCCCCCCCCCAAAGAGTTCCCCTCTCCATTTTTTTTTTAATACTTTTTTATGGCTTAATTATATCTTTTCTGAACAAGTTCCATTCATAATGTCATTCCTAAACCCATTTTCCAACCTCAAAGAGTCCCCATCCCCAATTTGTAAATACTTTCTTGAATTTTTTAAAATGTTATTTTTTTAACTTTTTTACGTATCTTAAAATTACATGAAATATGCTTACGGCTCTACCAATCATACTCTGCGCTTTTTCATGGACACGACTTGGCTTTCCCACTGGTACTCTATGGCAGGTTATCGACACTACCTAGTTTATTGCATGCATTAAATCAGTATTTTTTACGCAGTGGAAGGATAAACACACAATTCATATCTGTAAAAAAGTGAGGATGAATTATTTGACGAACGTATGTGCACATGAAAAAATCATTGTCGTTTTGAATGCTGACAAGCAGAAATACCTGAACTATGAAACGAGTGTAAGCGGTAACACTATTGGAGATGGATGCATGCGTTGTCATGACAGCGAGAAGTTAGATTTCGTTGGAGTCCCCAAGAATTTCAATCGTGTAAACGGTGGATATTCAAGAGTATCATTACCAGAGAAATTAGTGCTCAAAGAGAATGCAAACTTAAAAATAATTGTCGATGATCGGGGGCAACTCCTTGCTACGGCTTCTGGTAACACATTACCTGTTGATAAATCCTATCATCATCTTTCCGGTATTAGTATTTTAAAGAGAACAAGAAGAAGACAAGCATACTCCTGCACCAACATCATAAATCATATCTTGTCAATGTGTCAAAACTGCCATCTATGTAAAAATAATGTGACAATAGACAGTGAAATCGCAGGCAGAATAAAAAGGACATTAGCAGACAATATCATCAATGAATATAAAGATGAATTGACGGAAAGTGAAGCGCAAGTGTACTAATAATGTGTAATAATGTATTTAACGTATTTTTATATTAATATTCTACATGTCATCATTTCATTAAAAATATTTTATGCATTATTTTGTTAAGTGTTCATTATTTTTAGGGTTTGGCAGAAAGTTAACGTTCAGAATATCTATTAAAAAGGTCAAAGATGAAAGAAAAAGAATTTTTAGAGATAGAGATGCTACTAGCAGACTCAATTTTTCACGGAAGATAAAAAAGTTCAAGTTCTCGTCGGAATTTTATCAAAGAACACAATTCATTTCTAATTTCTACAGAGAAAATAAAAATCTTCCACTTCAGTTCTTTATTTCACAAAGACATAAAGAAATTTAAAGTTGAATTCTAAATTTTTCGGTGGAAGATAGAAAAAGTAATACCATACTTGTGAATATTTTCATGGAAGATAAAAAGTTCTAGTTCAATTTAAATTTTCTCAACGAAGTGAAGAAAAATTCAAGTTCTCTTCTTAACTTTACCAAAGAACACAATTCAATTTTAATTTCGACAGTGAAAAAAAAAATCTTCCACTTCAGTTCTTTATTTCACAAAGACATAAAGAAATTTAAAGTTCATTTCTAATTTTTCGGTGTCAGTTAGGACAAGTTATAATATGATTTTGATTATTTTCTATGAAGGTAAAAAGTTCTAGTTCATTTTTAAATTTTCTTAACGAAGTGAAGAAAAGTTCAAGTTCTCTTCGGAATTTTACCAAAGAACACACTTTAATTCTAATTTCTCCAGAGAAAGCTAAAATCTTCCACTTCAGTTCTTTATTTCACAAAGAGATAAAGAAATTTAAAGTACAATTTTAATTTTTCGGTTGGAAGATAGAAAAAGCAATACCATACTTATGAATATTTTCATGGAAGATAAAAAGTACTAGTTCATTTTAAAATTTTCTCAACAAAGTGAAGAAAAATTCAAGTTCTCTTCTGAATTTTACCAAAGAACACGCTACAATTCTAATTTCCACAGAGAAAACAAAAATCTTCCACTTCAGTTCTTTATTTCACAAAGAGATAAAGAAATTTAAAGTTCAATTCTAATTTTTCGGCGTCAGATAGTAAAAGTTATGCTATTATTTTGATTATTCTATATGAAGTTAAAAAGTTCTAGTTCATTTTTAAATTTTCTCAACTAAGTGAAGAAAAGTTCAATTTCTCTTCGGAATTTTACCAAAGAACACACTTTAATACTAATTTCTCCAGAGAAAGCTAAAATCTTCCACTGCAGTTCTTTATTTCAGAAAGAGATAAAGAAATTTAAAAGTACAATTCTAATTTTTCGGTTGGAAGATAGAAAAAGTAATACCATACGTATTACTATTCTCATGGAAGATAAAAAGTTCTAATTCAATTTAAAATTTTCTCAACAAAGTGAAGAAAAATTCAAGTTCTCTTATGAATTTTACCAAAGAACGCACTACAATTATAATTTATATAGAGAAAACAAAAATCTTCCACTTCAGTTCTTTATTTCACAAAGACATAAAGAAATTTAAAGTTCTATTCTAATTTTTCGGTGGTAGATAGGAAAAGCAATACCCTACTTGTGAATATTTTCACGGAAGATAAAAAGTTCTAGGTCAATTTAAAATTTTCTCAACGAAGTCAAGGAAAGTTCAAGTTCTCTTCGGAATTTTACCAAAGAACACGCTACAATTCTAATTTCTCCAGAGAAAACAAAAATCTTTCACTTCAGTTCTTTATTTCACAAAGACATAAAGAAATTTAAAGTTCTATTCTAATTTTTCGGTTGGAAGATAGAAAAGTAATACCATACTTGTGAATATTTTCATGGAAGATAAAAAGTTCTAATTCAATTTAAAATTTTCTCAACAAAGTGAAGAAAAATTCCAGTTCTCTTCTGAATTTTACCAATGAACGCACTTCAATTCTAATTTCGACAGAGAAAACAAAAATCTTCCACTTCAGTTCTTTATTTCACAAAGACATAAAGAAATTTAAAGTTCTATTCTAATTTTTCGGTGGTAGATAGGAAAAGCAATACCGTACTTGTGAATATTTTCACGGAAGATAAAAAGTTCTAGTTCATTTTAAAATTTTCTCAACGAAGTCAAGGAAAGTTCAAGTTCTCTTCGAAATTTTACCAAAGAACACGCTACAATTCTAATTTCTCCAGAGAAAACAAAAATCTTTCACTTCATTTCTTTATTTCACAAAGACATAAAGAAATTTAAAGTTCTATTCTAATTTTTCGGTTGGAAGATAGAAAAAGTAATACCATACTTGTGAATATTTTCATGGAAGATAAAAAGTTCTAGTTCAATTTAAAATTTTCTCAACGAAGTCAAGGAAAATTCAAGTTCTCTTCTGAATTTTACCAAAGAACAAACTTCAATTCTAATGTCGCCAGAGAAAACAAAAATCTTCCACTTGAGTTGTTTATTTCACAAAGACATAAAGAAATTTAAAGTTCAATTCTAAATTTTTTTCGATGGAAGATAGAAAAAGAAATACCAAACTTATTATTATTTTAACTTATAATAAAAAGTTATAGTTTAATTTAAAATTTTATCAACTAAGTGAAGAAAATTTCAAGTTCTCTTCTGAAATTTACCAAATAACACTCGAAAATTCTAATTTCCCCCAGATAAAACATAATTCGTCCACGCCATTTTTAAGTTCTCCAAGACATTAAAAAATTATTGTTATATTCTCATTTTTATGTGGCAGATAGGAAAAGTTATACTATGATTTTGATTATTTTCTATGAGGGTAAAAAGTTCTAGTTCATTTTAAATTTTCTCAACGAAGTGAATAAAAGTTCAAGTTCTATTCTGAATTTTATCAAAGAACACACTTTAATTCTAATTTCTCAGAGAAAGCAAAAAACTTCCGCGTCAGTTCTTTATTTCACAATGACATAAAGAAATATAAAGATAGATTATAAATTTTTTTGTTGTAGATAGGAAAAGCAATACCGTACTTGTGAAATATTTTCACTGAAGATAAAATGTTCTAGTTCAATTTAAAATTTTCTCAACGACGTCAAGTAAAGTTCGAGTTTTCTCTTCTGAATTTTACGAAATAACACGCTACAATTCTAATTTCTCCAGAGAAAACAAAAATCTTCCACTTCAGTTCTTTTATTTCACAAAGACATAAAGAAATTTAAAGCTCAATTCTAATTTTTCGCTGTTAGATAGGAAAAGAAATACCATACTTGTTAATATTTTCATGGAAGATAAAAAGTTCTAATTAAATTTAAAATTTTCTCAACGAAGTCCAGTAAAGTTCAAGTTCTCTTCTGAATTTTACCAAAGAACACACTACAATTCTAATTTCTCCAGAGAAAACAAAAATCTTCAACTTCAGTTCTTTATTTCACAAAGACATAAAGAAATTTAAAGTTCAATTCTAATTTTTCGGTTGGAAGATAGAAAAAGCAATACCATACTTGTGAATATTTTCACGGAAAATAAAAAGTTCTAGTTTAATTTAAAATTTTCTCAACAAAGTGAAGAAAAATTCAAGTTCTCTTCTGAATTTTAACAAAGAACGCATTTCAATTCTAATTTCGACAGAGAAAACATAAATCTACCACGTCATTTTTTAAGTTCACCAAGAGATAAAGAAATTTAAAGTTCAATTCTAATTTTTCGGTGGCAGATAGGAAAAGTTATACTATGATTTTGATTATTTTCTATGAAGGTAAAAAGTACTAGTTCATTTTTTAATTTTCTCAACGAAGTGAAGAAAAGTTCAAGTTCTCTTCGGAATTTTACCTAAGAACACACTTTAATTCTAATTTCTCCAGAGAAAACAAAAATCTTCCGCTTCAGTTGTTTATTTCACAAAGACATAAAGAAATTTAAAGTTCAATTCTAAATTTTTCAGTGGTAGATAGGAAAAGCAATACCGTACTTGTGAAATATTTTCACGGAAGATAAAAAGTTCTAGTTCAATTTAAAATTTTCTCAATGAAGTCAAGGAAAGTTCAAGTTCTCTTCTGAATTTTACCAAAGAACACAATTCAATTCTAATTTCTCCAGAGAAAATAAAAATCTTCCACATCAGTTCTTTATTTCACAAAGACATAAAGAAATTTAAAGTTCAATTCTAAATTTTTCGGTGGCAGATAGAAAAAGTAATACCACACTTGTGAATATTTTCACGGAAGATAAAAAGTTCTAGTTCAATTTAAAATTTTATCAAAGAAGTGAAGAAAAATTCAAGTTCTCTTCTGAATTTTACCAAAGAACACACTACAATTCTAATTTCTCCAGAGAAAATAAAAATCTTCCAATGCAGTTCTTTATTTCACAAAGACATAAAGAAATTTAAAGTTCAATTCTAAATTTTTTGGTTGAAGATAGAAAAAGTAATACCACACTTGTGAATATTTTCCCGGAAGATAAAAAGTTATAGTTCAATTTAAAATTTTCTCAACGAAGTGAAGAAAAGTTCATGTTCTCCTCTGAATTCTACCAAAGAACACACTTCAATTCTAATTTCTCCAGAGAAAACAAAATCTTCCACTTCAGTTCTTAATTTCACAAAGGCATAAAGAAATTTAAAGTTCAATTCTAAATTTTTCTGTGAGAGATATAAAAATTAATATCATACTCGTCAATATTTTCACAGAAGATAAATACCATACAGGTGAATATTTTCCCGGAAGATAAAAAGTTCAAGTTCAATTTTAAATTTGCTCAACGAAGTCAAGGAAAGTTCAAGTTCTCTACTGAATTTTACCAAAGAACACGCTTCAATTCTAATTTCCCCAGAGAAAACAAAAATCTTCCACTTCAGTTCTTTATTTCACAAAGACATAAAGAAATTTAAAGTTCAATTCTAATTTTTCGATGGAAGATAGAAAAAGTAATACCATACTTGCGAATATTTTAACAGAAGATAAATACCATACATGTAAATATTTTCTCGGAAGATAAAAATTTCTAGTTCAATTTTAAATTTTCACAACGAAGTGAAGAAAAGCTCAAGTTCTCTTCTGAATTTTCTTAAAGAAGTGAAAAAAGTTTGCCCAATTCTGAATTTTACCAATGAAAATGAAAAAGCTCCCACTTCAGTTCTTAATTTCTCAAACTAGGTTAAGTTAGGTTAGGTTAGCCCACGTACGCGTCACTTAGGTTAGCTTAGATTAGGTGAGAGACAGGCAAAAAGTTAGGTGTATGATTAGGTTAGGTTAGGTTAGATTAAGTTAGCTTAGGTTAGATTAAGTTAGGTTAGGTTAAGTTAGGTTAGGCTAGGTTAGCCTACGTACGCGCGCGTACGTAGGCCTAGCCTAACCTAGCTTAACCTAACCTAACTTAATCTAACCTAAGCTAACTTATCTAACCTAACCTAACCTAATCATACACCTAACTTTTGCCTGTCTCTCACCTAATCTAAGCTAACCTAAGTGACGCATGCTAACCTAACCTAACTTAACCTAGTTTGAGAAATTAAGAACTGAAGTGGGAGCTTTTCATTTTCATTGGTAAAATTCAGAATTGGGCAAACTTTTTCACTTCTTTAAGAAAATTCAGAAGAGAACTTGAGCTTTTCTTCACTTCGTTGTGAAAATTTAAAATTGAACTAGAACTTTTATCTTCCGGGAAAATATTTACATGTATGGTATTTATCTTCTGTGAAAATATTCGCAAGTATGGTATTACTTTTCTATCTTCCACCGAAAAATTAGAATTGAACTTTAAATTTCTTTATGTCTTTGTGAAATAAAGAACTGAAGTGGAAGATTTTTGTTTTCTCTGGGAAATTAGAATTGAAGCGTGTTCTTTGGTAAAATTCAGTAGAGAACTTGAACTTTCCTTGACTTCGTTGAGCAAATTTAAAATTGAACTAGAACTTTTATCTTCCGGAAAATATTCACCTGTATGGTATTTATCTTCGGAGAAAATATTCACGAGTATTATATTAATTTTCATATCTCTCACCGAAAAATTCAGAATTGAACTTTAAATTTCTTTATGTCATTGTGAAGTAAAGAACTGAAGTGGAAGATTTTTTTTTCTCTGGAGACATTAGAATTGAAGTGTGTTCTTTGGTAGAGTTCAGAGGAGAACTTGAAATTTTCTTCACTTCGTTGAGAAAATTTTAAATTGAACTATAACTTTTTATCTTCCGGAAAAATATTCACAAGTATGTTATTACTTTTTCTATCTTCCACCTAAAAAATTAGAATTGAACTTTAAATTTCTTTATGTCCTTGTGAAATAAAGAACTGAATTGGAAGATTTTTATTTTCTCTGGCGAAATTAGAATTAAAGTGTGTTCTTTGGTAAAATTCAGAAGAGAACTTGAATTTTTCTTCACTTCGTTGAAAAAATTTTAAATTGAACTAGAACTTTTTATCTCCCGGGAAAATATTCACCAGTGTGGTATTACTTTTTCCATCTGCCACCGAAAAATTTAGAATTGAACTTTATATTTCATTATGTCATTGTGAAATAAAGAACTTATATGGAAGATTTTTATTTTCTCTGGAGAAATTAGAATTGTATTGTGTTCTTTGGTAAAATTCAGAAGAGAACTTGAACTTTCCTTGACTTCATTGAGAAAATTTTAAATTGAACTAGAACTTTTCATCGTCCGTGAAAATATTTCACTAGTATGGTATTGCTTTTCCTATCTACCACTGAAAAATTTAGAATTGAACTTTAAATTTCTTTATGTCTTTGTGAAATAAACAACTGAAGCGGAAGATTTTTGTTTTATCTGGAGAAATTAGAATTAAAGTGTGTTCTTAGGTAAAATTCCGAAGAGAACTTGAACTTTTCTTCACTTCGTTGAGAAAATTAAAAAATGAACTAGAACTTTTACCTTCATAGAAAATAATCAAAATCATAGTATAACTTTTCCTATCTGCCACCTAAAAATTAGAATTGAACTTTAAATTTCTTTATCTCTTGGTGAACTTAAAAAATGACGTGGAAGATTTATGTTTTCTCTGTCGAAATTAGAATTGAAATGCGTTCTTTGGTAAAATTCAGAAGAGAACTTGAATTTTTCTTCACTTTGTTGAGAAAATTTTAAATTAAACTAGAACTTTTTATTTTCCATTAAAATATTCACAAGTATGGTATTGCTTTTTGTATCTTCCAACCGAAAAATTAGAATTGAACTTTAAATTTCTTTATTTCTTTGTGAAATAAAGAACTGAAGTGGAAGATTTTTGTTTTCTCTGGAGAAATTAGAATTGTAGTGTGTTATTTTGTAAAATTCCGAAGAGAACTTGAACTTTCCTTGACTTAGTTGAGAAAATTTTAAATTGAATTAGAACTTTTTATCTTCCATGAAAATATTCACAAGTATGGTATTGCTTTTCCTATCTACCAGCGAAAAATTAGAATTGAGCTTTTAAATTTCTTTATGTCTTTGTGAAATAAAGAACTGAAGTGGAAGATTTTTGTTTTCTCTGGAGAAATTAGAATTGTAGCGTGTTATTTGGTAAAATTCAGAAGAGAAAACTTGAACTTTTCTTGACTTCGTTGAGAAAATTTAAAATTGAACTAGAACTTTTTATCTTCCGTGAAAATATTTCACAAGTACGATATTGCTTTTCATATCTACCACTGAAAAATTTAGAATTGAAATTTAAATTTCTTTATGTCTTTGTGAAATAAACAACTGAAGTGGAATATTTTTGTTTTCTCTTGAGATATTAGAATTAAAGTGTGTTCTTTGGTAAAATTCAGAAGTGAACTTGAACTTTTCTTCACTTCGTTGAGAAAATTAAAAATGAACTAGAACTTTTTACCTTCATAGAAAATAATCATAATCATAGTATAACTTTTCCTATCTGTCACCGAAAAATTAGAATTGAACTTTAAATTTTTCATGTCTTGGTGAACTTAAAAATGGTGTGGAAGATTTATGTTTTCTCTGTGGGAAATTAGAATTGAAGCGTGTTCTTTGGTAAAGTTCAGAAGAGAACTTGAACTTTTCTTCACTTCGTTGAGAAAATTTTAAATTAAACTAGAACTTTTTATTTTCCGTGAAAATAATCATAAGTATGGTATTGCTTTTTCTATCTTCCTTCGAAAAAAATTTAGAATTGAACTTTAAATTTCTTTATGTCTTTGTGAAATAAACAACTCAAGTGGAAGATTTTTGTTTTCTCTGGCGAAATTAGAATTGAAGTTTGTTCTTTGTTAAAATTCAGAAGAGAACTTGAACTTTCCTTGACTTCGTTGAGAAAATTTTAAATTGAACTAAAACTTTTTATCTTCCATGAAAATATTCACAAGTATGGTATTACTTTTTCTATCTTCTAACCGAAAAATTAGAATAGAACTTTAAATTTCTTTATGTCTTTGTGAAATAAAGAACTGAAGTGAAAGATTTTTGTTTTCTCTGGAGAAATTAGAATTGTAGCGTGTTCTTTGGTAAAATTCTGAAGAGAACTTGAACTTTCCTTGACTTTGTTGAGAAAATTTAAAAATGAACTAGAACTTTTTATCTTCCGTGAAAATATTCACAAGTACGGTATTGCTTTTCCTATCTACCACCGAAAAATTAGAATAGAACTTTAAATTTCTTTATGTCTTTGTGAAATAAAGAACTGGAGTGGAAGATTTTTGTTTTCACTGTCGAAATTAGAATTGAAGTGCATTCATTGGTAAAATTCAGAAGAGAACTGGAATTTTTCTTCACTTTGTTGAGAAAATTTTAAATTGAATTAGAACTTTTTATCTTCCATGAAAATATTCACAAGTATGGTATTACTTTTCTATCTTCCAACCGAAAAATTAGAATAGAACTTTAAAGTTCTTTTATGTCTTTGTGAAATAAAGAACTGAAGTGAAAGATTTTTTGTTTTCTCTGGAGAAATTAGAATTGTAGCGTGTTCTTTGGTAAAATTCCGAAGAGAACTTGAACTTTCCTTGACTTCGTTGAGAAAATTTTTCAAATTGAACTAGAACTTTTTATCTTCCGTGAAAATATTCACAAGTAGGGTATTGCTTTTCCTATCTACCACCGAAAAATTAGAATAGAACTTTAAATTTCTTTATGTCTTTGTGAAATAAAGAACTGAAGTGGAAGATTTTTGTTTTCTCTGTCGAAATTATAATTGAAGTGCGTTCTTTGGTAAAATTCAGAAGATAACTGGAATTTTTCTTCACTTTGTTGAGAAAATTTTAAATTGAATTAGAACTTTTTATCTTCCATGAAAATATTCATAAGTATGGTATTACTTTTTCTATCTTCCAACCTAAAAATTAGAATTGTACTTTAAATTTCTTTATCTCTTTGTGAAATAAAAAACTGAAGTGGAAGATTTTAGCTTTCTCTGTAGAAATTAGAATTAAAGTGCGTTCTTTGGTAAAAGTCCGAAGAGAACTTGAACTTTTCTTCACTTCGTTGATAAAATTTAAAAATGAACTAGATCATTTTACCTTCATATACAATAATAAAAATCATAGTATAACTTTTCCTATCTGCCACCAAAAAATTAGAATTGAACTTTAAATTTCTTCATGTCTTTGTGAAATAAAGAACTGAAGTGGAAGATTTATGTTTTCACTGTCGAAATTAGAATTGAAATGCATTCATTGGTAAAATTCAGAAGAGAACTGGAATTTTCCTTGACTTCGTTGAGAAAATTTTAAATTGAACTAGAACTTTTTATCTTCCGTGAAAATATTCATAAGTAGGGTATTACTTTTTCTATCTTCCAACTGAAAAATTAGAATTGTACTTTAAATTTCTTTATCTCTTTGTGAAATAAAAAACTGAAGTGGAAGATTTTAGCTTTCTCTGGAGAAATTAGAATTAAAGTGTGTTCTTTGGTAAAATTCCGAAGAGAACTTGAACTTTTCTTCACTTCGTTGAGAAAATTTAAAAATGAACTAGAACTTTTACCTTCATAGAAAATAATCAAAATCATAGCATAACTTTTCCTATCTGACACCGAAAAATTAGAATTGAACTTTAAATTTCTTTATGTCTTTGTGAAATAAAGAACTGAAGTGGAAGATTTTTTTTTTCTCTTTTGAAATTAGAATTGAAGCGTGTTCTTTGGTAAAGTTCAGAAGAGAACTTGAACTTTTCTTCACTTCGTTGAGAAAATTTTTAATTGAACTAGAACTTTTATATCTGCCATGAAAATATTCATAAATATGGTATTACTTTTTCTATCGTCCACCGAAAAATTTAGAATTGAACTTTAAATTTCTTTATGTCTTTGTGAAATAAAGAACTGAAGTGGAAGATTTTTATTTTCTCTGTAGAAATTAGAAATGAATTGTGTTCTTTGATAAAATTCCGTAGTGAACTTGAACTTTTTTATCTTCCGTGAAAAATTGAGTCTGCTAGTAGCATCTCTATCTCTAAAAATTCTTTTTTCTTTCATCTTTGACCTTTTTAATAGATATTCTGAACGTTAACGTTCTGCCAAACCCTAAAAATAATGAACACTTAACAAAATAATGCATAAAATATTTTTAATGAAATAATGACATGTAGAATATTAATATAAAAATACGTTAAATACATTATTACACATTATTAGTACACATGCGCTTCACTTTCCGTCAATTCATCTTTATATTCATTGATGATATTGTCTGCTAATGTCCTTTTTATTCTGCCTGCGATTTCACTGTCTATTGTCACATTATTTTTACATAGATGGCAGTTTTGACACATTGACATGATATGATTTATGATGTTGGTGCAGGAGTATGCTTGTCTTCTTCTTGTTCTCTTTAAAATACTAATACCGGAAAGATGATGATAGGATTTATCAACAGGTAATGTGTTACCAGAAGCCGTAGCAAGGAGTTGTCCCCGATCATCGACAATTATTTTTAAGTTTGCATTCTCTTTGAGCACTAATTTCTCTGGTAATGATACTCTTGAATATCCACCGTTTACACGATTGAAATTCTTGGGGACTCCAAAGAAATCTAACTTCTCGCTGTCATGACAACGCATGCATACATCTCCAATAGTGTTACCGCTTGCACTCATTTCATAGTTCAGGTATTTCTCCTTGTCAGCATTCAATACGACAATGATTTTTTCATGTGCACATACGTTCGTCGAATAATTCATCCTCACTTTTTTACAGATATGAATTGTGTGTTTATCCTTCCACTGCGTAAAAAATACTGATTTAATGCATGCAATAAACTAGGTAGTGTCAATAACCTGCCATAGAGTACCAGTGGGAAAGCCACGTCGTGTCCATGAACAAGCGCAGAGTATGATTGGTAGAGCCGTAACCATATTTCATGTCATTTTAAGATACGTAAAAAAGTTAAAAAAATACCATGTTAAAAAATTCAAGAAAGTATTTACAAATTGGGGATGGGGACTCTTTGAGGTTGGAAAATGGGTTTAGGAATGACATTATGAATGGAACTTGTTCAGAAAAGATATAATCAAGCCATAAAAAAGTATTAAAAAAAAATGGAGAGGGGAACTCTTTGGGGGGGGGGCCCGGGGGTGGGGGTGTGGGGGACCCTTGGGGGAGGGATGTCCCTTCTGTGTCTCAATGCACAAAAAAAGTATAAAAAATAGGGGAGGGGAGGGGGGAGGTGGGAGGAGGAGGAGGAGGGATGAGGGGAGGGGAGGTGGGAGGAGGAGGGAGGAGGAGGAGGGGAGGAGGAGGAGGAGGAGGGGAGGGGGAGGGGGAGGAGGGAGGAAGAGGGAGGGGGCCCTTTGGGGCCAGGGGGGGCCCTTTGAGGACCGGGGGGCGGGCCGTTGGGGTCCGGGGTGCCCTTTGTGGTCCGGGGTGCCCTTTGGGGTCCGGGGTACCCTTTGGGGGTCCGGGGGGCCCTTTGAGGACCAGAGTAGGGTCTTTGAGGGTCTGAGGAGGGCGTTTGGGGGGTTGGGGCTCTATGGGAGCTTGGGGGGCCCTTGGAGTCCCGGAGGCTTCCTTCGGGGGGGTGGGGGGGCAGCGGAACCCTTTGGGGTTGGGGTAGAGGACCTCACAACACTGTTCAAATGGAACTTGTGTATTATAACGACCACACTCAAAACCTCTTCTAAAACCCTTTCTAAAATCTTCTTTCAAAATGTCTCTAACGGTTTCGCCGAAATAATCCCATAAAATGGATAAAACCGTTTCGCCCAAATAATCCCTAAACGTAATTTCAGCGTGTTCCTTTTGTATGGCATCTATGCGCTAACGCATTTCAAATTTCTAGGAAACCCTTTCCTACGTAAATCTCTTCATCTCATAAATTTTCCTAGCTAAACTATTAGGGTTTCGTTAGAATATCAATTTACCTCTCCGACTTAAAGCTCCGTGAAGCCGTATTTAAAAATAGAATTTCTATCTCTTTAGACTCCCGCATAATTCCAAGATAACAAGTGATGTCAATTATAATTCCTGACACTAAATATCAATGAAACCCTATTTGAAAATAGAATATTAATTTTTCTCTCTGACCTAAAGAACGTTTATCCCTCAGACCTAAGAGTAAAGAAGCCTTAATGTTTCTTCATTCTCCCCTTCGTGAATCAATAATTTCCCCTAGCGATTATGTAAATCAAGTTCACAGGTGCTACTCGTGACAGGTCTAAAGATTAAAGAAGCCTTAATGTTTCCTAATTCCCTCTTCGTGAATCAATAATTTCACCTAGCGATTATGTAAATCAAGCTCACAGGTGCTACTCGTGACAGGACCACGTGGTTTATGGTTTTCCAAGTGAGAAAGTTCCTGTTTTTTCATTCTCACTGAGAAAACCATAAAACAGACATGAATTGCTGTTGACATCCATAAATGTGACAAAATTAATTTTTTTCCAATTGATAAAATTCCTGTTTTTTCATTCTCACTGAGAAAACCATACACCACGTGGTCATGTCACGAGTATAAGACCCCTCTCTACTAATATAATTCCCCCTTTTCCCTTAACCTATCTGTATAACATCGAGGTTGCTTTTATCTAAATAGTCGGCATGTGTTAACGAAATGAAAGAGTGGCTAAGAAGAGGAATAAGGCCCCCTTTCGTATAAACATCAGAGCATACACAAGGGGGGGGGGGGGGTGAGTAATGTTAGTGTCCGATAGTCCCAATTTTCTTATTTGTAAGATTTTTATAAATGCCAGGAAAGTTCCAGGGGTCACTAGGCTGGGAAAGGAAATTTATTCGCGCTAGGGGTAGATTTTTATCCTAGGTAAAAAGAACTTCACATACTCTGTTCCTAGGTTCCGAGGCAAAACCCCCTCGATTTGTCTCTGAACCGTGTATTTTATTGAACCTGGAACTTGATTCACCTAGAGACCTTTTCTCCGTTCTTTTAGCCAGTCACCAACCTTTCTGTTAAAATGTAGTTTTTTCCAGTATTTTGAGGCCTTGCATTCCTCTTTGTTTCATACGAAACAGTTCTAAACTGGATCTTCAAATATTTATTACGGGTTCAAAAGTCATTCGATAATTGAATAAAGAAATGTCAGTAAAAGATTTATAAATAGTTACACAAAGCCAAGTTCTTTTCAAATTTAAGCTAATTTGAAATTGTCACTTTATTTCTGATCTATTAGAGAAAAAGGGTTCCAACTTCTACTGAAATTGAGTTACCATATTTACACAAACATAAGGTCTCCTTACAATCTCCCCCGCTTAAAATCTTAGTATCATTTTTGGTTTGAAAGGAATAAAAGAAAAGAAACACAAATTTACTAAGATCCATAGTAACTCAATTTCTCCTTGTACTACTTCTAAATTGAACCCCCGAGATTTTTGGGTCTCGATAATCTGTCTATAAATCTTTTAGTTTTTTGAATATCAATCCTACTGAAAGAAGTCTGTTATATATATATATAAAGAGTTTTGATCTGTACTGTCGCATATCTCCTATTTTTATTTTTGCAGATTCAATACACTTATTATTTATATTTACTTCATTTCCGCAATGTCTCTCAGAATAATTGAACAAATTTCTGGTTATGCCATGTCCTCCTTGAGAGACATGAGGTTCAAAAGATTGTGACATTATACCGCTAGAAATTTTATTTACTGTTACGTTGTCTTCGTAACCTCTGTTACAATTTCTTAAGGTACACACTCCTACCCCTAGCTTACGAGGGTAGACAAGCCTTTCATTTGCTACGTCTAATAGTACTCTATTAGACCTTAAAAAATTTGTACCGATAATTGCTTCATACGGAAAGTTATTGCATATTATAAAATTCGTCGGAAAAATTCTATTATCCCTTTTTACGTCCAGGCAAATTGAACCTCTTGCATCCAATTTATGCCCTGTCACGCTAGTTAAATTGGGATTATTAAAATTTCTTTGTCGCCTAATATGCGGAGGCAACATATTAAATACGCATGAGTTTATGATGTTCGCAGTAGCACCAGAGTCAATCAAAGCTTTAAAGTAAACATTTGCTACAAAAAAAATCATTAAATATAGGTAACTTGTTATTACTATCACTACAGTACAGTACTACTATCGGTTTGGACCTATAAAATATTCTAGGCGCCCTCTGGGTCCAATTTATTCTTCCGAGGGGCCTGAAATGTTTCCCTGCGGATTTATTTCATGCGTCAGTGCCTGCTATAGATATTCCGATATGTTCGTGGAATCTCTAGCTGTGGAATCGGCGGCTGCTGGCGCTGACTGCCAATGCCGTCGGCTTTCAAAATTTTCATTTCCCGTCGGCCAATTAACTATTTGCCATCGGCCTGAAAAACTTTCATTTCCCGTCGGCAAATTTTCGTGATTTCTATATAAGATTCTCGCATTATATTGGCTTTGGCGAGTATTTGGGTTTTCAAATCGGTAATTAATTTGTCTATTGGGGAGAGGATTGTACAAATTTGGTTGGTACGCGTTGTAAGGTACTGATTGCCGCAATCTTCCCTGGCTATAGCCTATTGCACTACTGGTGCTAAAATTTGTTCTTCTGAACAAATGGTTGCCATAATTTTGCGTACTACCGACAGCAATTCTTGGTGTGTGATTGGTGACATAACGGCACTCTCTCGCAACATGCCCAGGTCGATTACAAATATAGCATCTTATTATTTTAGGGTTATTTTTAAAACTAAATTGTTTGACGGGCTGAAAACGTACTGTTTTCTGCCTAGCGGGTCCTTGCGTTTTATTTCTTTGTGGCACTGGGGAGTTATCCTTTGAAAAGAAATTGGGAGACGCCTGATTGCCCATGAAGGTCAGGCTTGCGTTTGAATCGCCTAGGCTATTTATTTTTGCTTTACTGTGATTAGCCACCATCGTATCAGCTTCGATCAATCGATCTACCTCCTGAACTGCAAGATCCAACGTCTGAATATTTTTGGATATTACCATTCTATATAGTTTTGGGGGTAGCCCTTGCAAAAACGTATTTAGCATGAATTTTTCATACAGTTCTTCTGAACCATTTCCGTAATTTGCTTATACTGAAATGCGTATATTATTAAGATATTCTCTTATGCTTTGTGAGTTGTCAAAGCACACCGTTCCGTGTTTTAATTTATTTGTGGAACTGGTTTCGATAAATCTATCTTTAAATGCCGTTAACAATTTGTCCACAGTATTTATTGGCAATCTGGTGTCATCACCTATAGTATGTTCAATATGCTTTAGAAAGGTTAAGGCCTGGCCTTTTAATCGTAATAGAAGCACGTCTACTAACGTTTCTAGCTCTGTTTTTGTTAATTCTACAAACTGGGCCTATTGGATATTAAATTCGTCGATATCTGATTGTCCATTGTACTGCGGAATTGATTTTGCTATTTCTATATTTTTCGCGACCAACTTTTGCGCCATTAATAGTTCGCTTAATTCTTCTGACATTTTTTTTGCGTTTGAATTAATTCAAAATAAATTTATTTTTTCACTTAACCTATTGTTGGGGAGGCTATTATCTCCTATGAGATATTTTAAAGGGTTTTCCTGTAATAGCTTAGCGGTTATAGGCCTAATCACTTTTTTTATATGTCTGTATCTCTCCAATAATTAAATTTAAATTACAAAGTTTATAGCCTAATTAGTTTGCCTGTTTTCCTCCAATTTCCGACTGCGCCATATGCAGCGATAAACTTTTACGGCTAGACTAATTTTGGTAATAAAGATTGACCGCATCATATTAATACTATGCTTTAAGGCTGTGAACTTACACCTTATAAGTTCTCCGATAGCGCCACTTAGAGCGCTAAGGGCTGTGCCATATGTAATATTATGATTTAAAGCGATGTACCGATTGCTCCAGTTCTTCCGGGGTGATTTTTCTTAAGCTACTTAATAGGCTAGGCAAGCTATAAAAATAATGAGAAAATTAAGTTTATGATAACGCCACAGCAATGGGGAGTGAAGTAAATTTATGACCGCGCCATCCTCAATTTTTGAGAGAAAATAAAATATGTAACTATATAAATGTAACCTCTTTTCCTCGAGCTATCTGGAGATCAGATCCCTGGGAACGTACCTTGGGGGCATATGAATTAATTATCGTCATGTGACTAGATATAGACATATAAAATAAAACAAACACAAGTAAAAAAGCAATAGATTTATTGTGACTTACATATTAGGTGTGCAGCAGTGGTTTACTTCAAATTTCAACGACAAAGGCAAGGATAAATTGGCTCTTAAAGATAATGTTGATGGCAATAGAGACAATCCATAATTGAAACAAAAAACAGTTTTTTTCACTATATCACACAACTAAAACTCCTGCGCATTACTAGCTTTTTTCACGATTGTCCCAAGTCCTGTGGAGGGGGCCGCTATTTTGTAATTATGTTCGCAAACTCACTACATTATGCGTACTGTTTGTCCAATTCTTTGTTTTAAATATTTCTGATGATTCCAACGTTCACACACTCTTATAACTTAGATTTCCTGCGAAACATTGTATTTACCATTTTTCTTATTACCGAAGATCTTAGCGAAATTCAAAACCGTCTAGCGTTATTGTTTCACTAAAGCTAAAATGCAATTTCTCTTTTTGCTGATTAAGAATTTGGACTCTTGGAAACGGTATTTGAACTCAATTAGGGGACGTTTAATTTCTGTCGGAATTATCTTTAGAAAAAGGAATTTTATTTCTTGTATTTTAAATATATCACATTTTACTCACGGTACAGTAAGTCACCATTTCAACCATCTTTAAAAGTCCTTGCTAGAACCCCCCTACAACTGCGTATGTACCAGCGACCTCTCTGAAGAGTATTCATACCCTAAACATGGATACCACCCAATGTCCATCCGCCTCAACAACTGATACTGAAAAAGATGAAGAAGGCTTTAAGATAGAAAACTCGACTAAGCGTAGAAGACAGAGAACAAAAAGTCCACCAGATTCAGCTATAATACACCAAACAGATACCACGAACAACTCTTCAAGAAATCCAGCCGATTCCCCGGTAATTATTCAACTAGTTCCCCAATCTGATAATTGCATGTTTAACAACCGTGATCTACCAAAGTTGCGAATTTTCCTTTTCAAGACCATTCGTTGCAACTTTAATATGAATATAAACAGATCAGGGTCCCTTTATATCCTTTGAACAATCTCACATCAGTGAAGAAGGTAATGGAGCTGAAAAGTATTTAAGATGTTGTTGCCACAGCCCATCTGTGGTCCCCAAGTCCGATACAAACAAAGATAGTCCTCTACAATGTCTCCAAATAGTTTCTATATTCAGACCTGATGGAAGTATTGATGAACAAAAAAGGTGAATGCATTCCGGTCTAGGGGCCGGCGCCGTTTCTGTTTCTGTTTTTTTCTACCGTTTTCTGTTCTGTTTTTTTGGAAAAACGGAAAAAACAGAAAACAGGTAGCCGTTTTCTTAGTACCGTTCCTGTTTCGGTTTTTCTGGCCGTTTTTGCCGTTTCTGTTTTTTTTAAACCCGTTTTTCTTCATTTTCCCTGTTTTGATTGCGAATAGCACCATAGCACAGTCTAGCGACTTTTATTGGATTAGCAATACTTGCCCATCTATCGAAAATCGCTGTCTTTATGTCTTCCGAAGAAAAGATTTGCTATTGAAGAAAACATTCTCCATAGTAAAAATTAATCTAAAGCAGTCTACTTGGATTTACACCCTTTGGGTAGCCTTGGTAAGTAGATGTTTACCTGGTTGGGTAAAGGTGCAGATTAGCTACCCCAGTAGCGTAGGGTGCAGAGGCCCTGCAAACAGAACCAGGATATACACTAAGAAGTGATTTGTTTACATTCAGCTTCTATTGAACCCTATCTTTGCAAATTTACAGCCCAATTGACTGAATAATATACAGTAAGTAATAAGTTGTTTTTATCAGGGGCTGCTAAACTGCACCTTCACCCAGATTAGCTCCCCCTGTAGTTTAGGGCACAGAGGCCCTACCAACAGAACCAGGATATACAGGGTGAGTTTCAAACATTTAATTTTCATTACCCTAGTAAGCCCTGTAGCACTAGCAGAAGCGGAACTACAGAAGATCTTTGATATCCAATGGTCAGATTTAAGAGTTACTCAACGAATCTTACTGATTTTGCCTCTGCTAGTGCTGCAGGGCTTACTAGGCTTTCGAAAAGTAAAAGGTTGGAACCCAGCCACAGTAAGAGATTTGTTTTTATCCTGTTTCTACTGGACAGTATATGTGCAACTTTACAGCCCAATTGCCTGAATAATATACAGAAAGAAATAAGTTGTTTTATCAGGGGGAACTAATCTCCACCTTTACCCCTGGTTTATCACATCAACATAATTGAATTAGTTGATTGAAATTTATAATCAAGGGACTGTTAAACAAAGGAGTAGGCAGAACATGTTCATGATCTGCCCTTCAGCATGAGGGTATAAAATTTCTAAATGACATGTTGATTTTAGGCATGTTCACTTGCAGCACCCAGGAATGAAATGTGAATAGCCTCGATAGTCTTTACCCTGCAAATTTCATATACTTTAGTAAATATTTGGAGCAGCTTATTTCCAATGGTCTAATTAGTCAATCTATAATCTGCATTATAAAATCTTCTAGCTACATCAGAGAGTCCTGGGCCTACGCTCTACTATTTCCTGCTATTATTAATATTATACTTTTATTTCCCTTAATATACAATATGAGGAGTATTCACAAATACAGAAAAAAGATACTTGCTTATGGAATAAAATTATGCTTTGTCCTAAAGAGAAGTGTCTTTTTTCCTTGAATTGTTCTTCTTTCATACTCTTATTTGCAATCACAGGAGTAGCTAGACCTGCACTGCTCCATGCACTTAGTAATGATATACTTTGCAGGTACCGATACACATGCTGTCATAAATGGCATCAAATCTGGCATCAAATATTTCATCAAGTTCTGACTAAGAACTTGGAGAGGGCCCTCCATCAAAGAAAGTCAAGTTCTGGAAGCAATATGGGACCAGGAATAAGCGCGCAGCTGTAATTACCTGCAATTACTGCAAAAAAGATGTGAAGTCAACAAAGGGGTTTGCAACATCGTTTAAAAATCACCTTATGGCTAAACACAAAATTGCTGAACAACCTAAACCAAGTATTGTTCCAAAGAAGTCACATTCTACAGCTTTATCTCAGCTCAGCACGCCGAGCACATCATGTGAAACTAACCCAACTCGATTTGAAGGCACTGGAAAGAAAAGGGATATAAGAATTTTTTGAAGTCAAGAAAGCAGCAGCAGCTGAAGCTGAACAAGTTGTGTAGCAAAACGGTTTGCATTGACAAGCTTCCTATTTCAATATTTGAAAAACCAGGAGTAAAGGCTCTAATATCTAAGCTTACAGGAGGTCTTACTGGCCCCTCAGCTCGTACTGTTGCAAGACATGTAGTTACAGTAAAGAAAAGGAAGGTGAAGAAGCTCAAAGCCAAACTCCAGAAAGTCCGGAAAGTGAATTTGACCCTAGACTGCTGGTCTTCAAGAACGGGGTCTGGCTTTCTAGGTATTACAGCTCATTATGTGATGAAAAGCACTGATGGCAAGCTCAATTTGGTGCATAGAATCCCTGAGTTTAAGAGACTAAAAGTTGCTCACAATAGCGCCAACATTCTTCGTGCAATCCGTAGTAGCCTCCAGAAGTTCAGAATTCTACGGAAAGTCTGCTTTATAATTACTGATTCGGGAGCTAATATAGTAAAGGCTCTCAGAGACGGTGACATTATGCAAAGCTCATGCTTTGCACACAACCTGCATAATGTGGTGGATAATGCCCTTAAGCTGTTGGAATGCAGAAACCAGGCAGATTTAGTGAGTTTTCCCCACCTAAATAATTCAGGATCCAGTTCAGAATCTGATGACAACGTTGATACTGCTGAACAAGATGACTTTCCTGACCTGATTGTAGGAGATGATGACATTGAAAAAACTTGGTATACCGACTGCAGTAATGATGATGATAGTAGTTCAGAATTAAATGATCCAGACCATGACAGCGATAGTGAGAGCTCAATACCTAGACAATTAGGCGTTTCTAGTGAAGTATTGACGCTGGGACCAGCACTGGTAAAAATACGAAAGCTGGTTAGAATCCTGAAAGTATTTTCCAAATCCCACGATCTTTTTAAAGCTATCTGCAAGACATATAGTCTTAGTCCATCCATCACAAAAGACATGAATGTTCGATGGAACAGCACACATACCATGATAGAAATGTATTGTGCCCGAAAAGAGCCACTGCGCGACTTTTTCAACCAAAACCTACGTGACGCTAATATTAGAGAGCTCGAACTTTACAGCAATGAGTGGTCTATCATGGAAGCTGTCATTGAGGTTCTTCACCCGTTTAAACAGGCAACAGTGATAGCTAGTGGATATAATTATGTTTCGGCAAGCAAAGTCGTGCTGATGATTAAGGGATTACTGTTGTTTGGTCAGACTCCAGATACTAGTATTAAGGCTGAGTCAATCAATGGGCTGAAGGAACTTCTAGTTGTTCAGCTCAGGAGATATTTTTCAGCCAGTCCTAAATTTGATATGATGCTCTTCACAAGAGCTGGCTTTTTGGACCCTGCAATTTATGAAAAAATTACACATGTAGACAGAGAGTCAGCTCGTCAGTCCATCTCTTTGCTTCTCCCGCAATTCATCTCCGAGCAGAGAAGCACAGAAGAACTTGATCCAATCCAATTGAACTCCACATCTTTTCCTATTGACGTCGCTCCTACTAAGGCAGGGACTAACCGAAAAGGGTCACCAGAGACTCTTGATCAAGAAGACAGCTTTTTTTCTAAGTTTCTCGACACGACTGGGTGACGGATGAACTCTACGAGGCAAAATGCCAATAATATGAGCATTGACCGCGTGGCAGCAAATATTATCAGGGCATATATGAGGAGAGAGCTCCTGTATTTTCGAGCGAGAGACGAAGATCAGGACAAAATAATTCTGATCCACTAGAATTTTGGTCTGATTACTTTTACACTTACCCGGAGTTAAGTGAAATTGCATGTATGCATCTATCAGTCACTGCAGCTTCAGTACCCAGTGAGAGTGTATTTAGTATTGCTGGGTACTTTACTCGAAAGCAGTGCTCACAAATAACTGCAAAGTCACTGGAACTCCGAATGTTTTTAAGTGATAAATTTTAATTTATGTGGTCTCTTCATATATTTGGTCTTTTTGTATATTTGGTCTTTTTTATTAATCTATATTAATAAATATTCATTTTACTCTCGTAAATCTAAAGAAACTGAAACAAAAAACAGAAATATCTGTTAAAACGACCGTTTTTTAAGTAAAAACAGGTCGTTTCTATTTTTCGGTAAATAAAACAGAAAAACAGAAACGGATTTACGTTTTTTTTTTCACCATTTTCGTTTCTGTTCCGTTTTTTCATTTCCGTTTTTTTACCCTTTATGTTTTGGCCAAAAACAGAAACAATGCCAACCGCTATTCCGGTCTCTAGTGTCCATACCCTTGGTCGCAAAACCATGGAAACCTCAAACTTTAAAACTGTATTGTTTGAGCTTCAAGGACAATTTAATATTGACAAAGTGACAAGTATAAACAAAGGGCAGAGATACTAAGAATAGCAAAAGAACAACAATTTACAATCCATTTTGTAGCAATGCAAGTCCCAAGGACACCAATAGTCCCCCGTCCCCCAACAGGCCCCAGGCCACCAACAGCCCCTGAACCACCAACAGGCCCCAGGCAACCAGCAGCCCCCAGGACACCAACAGTTCCCAATACTTCCTCTAGTGTTGAAAATTTTCAGAATAATTTCATCCAAAATAAAACTAATCCATGGTTCCCCTTCATACCAAATGCCCCCCAAAAAAACCCTGAAGAACCCCCCTTCGGAAAATCCTGCGCGAGGGAAGACATCAAGACCGACAAAGCTACCTGGAATTATTCCCCACAGATTTCACACAGTTTCTCCAAATGCTTTGGAAGATAAATCAACAATGTACTTTAAATTAGCCTGCTTTACAGTTACCTCTATGCTCATCTCCCAATTAGAGTTACACCCAATCAGTTGAAATGCATTATTCTGAAGAATTTGGCAAAAACCCACTTCGGCGAGACCATAGTTTCTGAAGCAGGAATTCAAATTGAGAGTGTTTTAAGCCAACATAGGCTGATTGAGTCACAATCAGAATGCCTGACGACTAATTAATGTGTGACTATTCGTTTTTAACTAATTTGTCACTTTTTAATAACATTGCTTTTAATTATCCCGATATAGAAAGTAATCAGCATGTCAACCCTACAAACAGCCCCCCTTTTACCTTAACACACGCTAGTTGTAAATACCTTGATATTCTTGATTTTGCTGCCAATGTGAAGCCAAAACTTGTAAATAATAATTCCCTTAATGTTCTTTGTTTCATTATTAGAAGCATCCGGGATAAGTGGCTCAAGTTTAAATATTTAATTTCATTCAATGGTGTCTGCCCTTTTGACGCAATAGGATTAACAGAGACATCGCTTTCCGATAATGATGACACTAGTGATTTTTTACTCCCTAGTTACCAAATAACCCATATGCCCAGGAGATTGACAAAGTTTTCTGGGGGTATCTCACTTTACATCCGTTCGAATGTAAATTTTACCAGGCTCTCAGTGTGCGAATCTTTTTTCCCTACACAAATAAATCTCGGATGTATTTATTAATTGTTAACATAGTTATTGGCCAAAATTCCCGTATACTCTACTTATTTTATAAACCTCTTCCATTTCTGACCTCATGTTTTTGTAATCTATTTGATGATTTCTCTAATTTTATTAATCTACCCCATAAAAAGGCAATAGTTCTTGGGGACTTTATTTGCAACCTACTCAATGTTGGTAAAAATATTGAACCGGACCCTTTTTTTGAATGAGTAACCGCGAGTGGTCTTCTACCCACAATTTTTTTTCCCCAGTAGAGTCGATCCTGTGAGATCAACTTCAACATTAATTGATAACATTTTTGTATCCACTTCCCTGGGAAACGACCTGTCCTCAAATATAATATTTTCGGATCTGTCAGACCATTTTCCTATTTACTTGTCACTACCTTCGCAACCACTACCTCTACGCTCTAGAATTAATATCCCAACACCTACTAGAAACTACAGCTCTGTAAATATAACCTATTTTATCGATTGCCTAAGAACCACTGACTGGTGCGATGTCTTAAATTGTCAAGAGGTAAATTCTGCCACAAATGGTTTTGCGCAAAGGCGAAGTGAGATTATCCATTCAACTTTTCCTAGTCGTAAACCTAACCGAAAAAATATCCCTATATGCGCCTGGATGTCAAATAGCCTCATTGTCTCCTCATATCGCAAAAATAAATTATATAAGTTAGCTTGTAAGAACAGTAATGATATTGACCTATCAAATTATAAAATTATAAAAACTTATACACTAAACTCATCCGTGAAGTGAAGAAAAATTATTATTATAAAAAAATTCACAATTGCAAAGGAAACCTGAAAAAGATTTGGTCCACCATTAATGATATACTATCAAAAAATAGAAAATCAAAGTCTATACCTATTCACCTTAAAGACACAAATAGTAGATTAATTGACCCTTTACCTGCACCTGACGCTTTTAATAATTATTTTTCTAAGGTTCCTCATACTGAATCCCGGTACTCCTTACAGGCTGTATTCCCCTGCTTCAATTCTAGATCCATGTTTTTCTGCCCAACTGATAGCAATGAGGTACTTCGAATCATCGGTTCTCTCCCTAATAGTCTTACACCTCTAGTCTAGACTGTCTTGGATTAATTAATAAGCTCCTGAAGACCATATCTCCTTTTTTTTACGAGCCCATCAAGCATATTGCCAACCTATCTTTAACCCACGGAGTTTTCCCCGATTTACTAAAGTCAGCCGCTGTTATTCCAGTTCTTAAGAAGGGCGATCCAACTGAGATAGGTAATTATCGTCCAATCTCAATTCTTCCTGTTATATCCAAAGTGCTCGAGAGAATCATCTTCAGACGTCTGTCTCCCTTTCTGTTTGACAGTCCGTTTCTTTGATTTCTCCTCACCAATATGGCTTTAGGCCGAAATTTTCAACTTATCGTGCTCTAATTGACGCCAAACAGTTCATACACAAACAACTAGACCTTAACAAAAACTGTATTGGGCTTATTTTTGGATTTTTCTAAGGACTTTGACATGGTCGATCATAGTATTTTAATAAGTAAATTAAATAGTTACGGTATTCGTGGTGTTCCCCTCGCTTGGTTTGATTCTTATCTATCTGGAAGGGTATAGAGTGTGAGCCTAGGTGGAGTATCCTCTCAGCCCTTACCTGTTCGGAGGGGTGTCCCGAAAGGCTCCATTCTAGGCCCTATTTTATTTCTCCTATATATCAATGATCTTGTTATGGACCTTGGCCCTTCAGTGTATCCTATATTATTTTCTGATTACAGCAACTTCTTCATCACTGTCTCCAATTTACCATCGGCAATAACCTCTGCCCAAGTCTTTCGGAACAGAGTCCAGGCGTGGTGCCTTTCGAATAACATGACCATTAATAGCAAAAAAAAGTCAAATAGCATTATTCAGAAACCCCTACAACAAACACGTAATCGAACCTGCTCTTGGTCTCAGGTACTCCTCTGACATCCACCCACAAGTGGAGGTTGCCAAGTTTCTTTTTGTATTTATTGACTCATGGTTATCATTGTCGAATCATATTTCTTACATCACAGCAATAATTTTGAGACAAGTAGCTATGATTAACCGTGTGAATTATTTTCTTCCTCCTGACATCCTAGTTACCCTCTATTATCAATTTATTTTTCCTTACCTTTCTTATTGCGGATCAGTTTGGGGAAATACAAGACGGTCCTTCACTAAAAAACTCAAATTTGCCCAAAACCGTGGCATTAAAGCAGTTTTTCGGCTTCCCCGTCTATATCCATTCCGTGATTTGTATTTAAATTTTGGCATAGCTCCACTTGATCAAATCATACAAAAACTAAACGTATCGTTTGCTTACTCTGCATTCCACAATAATCTTCCACCTCAACTACTAACCTATTATAATAATTAATAATTCGGAAGCCCATTGTCTCCGTTCATCCAATAGAGCCTTTAAAATTCCTAAATGTGTTTTTAGTGCTGCCCACCAATCTCCCATTTACAAATCTACTATTCAATGGAACAAAATATCCTCCAGTGTTGAGCTAGTCACAAGTTTCTGCAAGTTGTATAAAAATGTAACAAAACTTGATAATATAATTTAATCTTTCCATTATTAACCAATTTGCTTTAATTACCCATGTTTTATTCGTCTATTTTTTTTCAGTGTTACTTTAATTTTTTTTTTTTTGGTCTTTAACAAGTTATCTTCTAGGATCTTTATTATTATTGATGTTTGTGTTATGTTTTTTCGCGAATTAAATTGAATTGAAAATTTTTGTTTGATACATTTAGGGCGTGGAGGGGGGGGGGGTAGCTAGTTGCCCTCAGATCTCTTTTAACTCTAAAAAATGAACGAGAACTTTCAATTTCCAATCAACTGAACCCTCTCCGAAGTTTATACGAGCATCTCTTCCATAAAAACCATATATGCCCCCATAGTATTACTTACAAAGCCTGCATTCAGCCCCTGGGGGGGGGGGGGTCGCGTCGACAAAGGAGTTTTTCTTATCTGACCTTTGAACTATTTTTAATGAAATGGCTATTTTAAAAAATTTATCGGATAGGCTTGGGAAAAAATGGTGTGTGGGGGGGGGGGCTAGTTGCCCTCGAATAGCTTTTGACTCTTAAAAAGTGAACTAGTACTTTCAATTTCGAATCAAATTAGCCCTCTCTGAAGTTTATACGAGCATCCCTTTCATAAGAACGCCATACACCCCAAGGACAACACTGACAACATCTACTCCCTGGTCTTTGGTGGTGTTGTTGACACCGGAGTTTTTTTTATCTAATTTTTGAACATTTTTAAAAAAACTGGCTATCTAAAAAAGTTTTAGCGGATGGGTTTGGGGAAAAAGGACGTGGGGGACTAGTTGCCCATAAATCTGTTGAATCTTAAAACGTGAACTAGAGCGTTCAATTTCCATTCAAATGAGCCCTCTATGAAGTTTATACGAGCATCTCTTTCATAACAACCCTACATGACTTTAGGGCATAGCTTAGAACACCTTCCCCTGGACCCTGGAGGGATGTTTTGACACCGGAGTTTTTCTTATCCGATCTTTGAACTATTTTTTAACGAAATGTCTATCTCAAAATTTTCCATCTGATGGGTTTGGAAAAAAAGGTCTGGGGGGGGGGAGGCTAGTTGCCCTTGGATCTCTCTTGACTATTATAAAAAGAACTCGAAATTTCAATTTCCAATCAAATCAGTCCTCTCTGGAGTTTATACGAGCATCCCTTTCATCAGAACCATATATACCCCAGGGCATAACTTATAACGCCTGCCCCCGGGCCCTGGGGGTTGTGTCAACACCTGAATAATGTTATTTGACTTTTGAACAATTATTAACTAAATGGCTATCAATGGTAACGCCATCAAATTAAGTCAAAATTAGATTTTAGTAAAAACATTAAGACGCAAATACAAAGTTTAGAAATTCCACTTTATATTAAGATAAAAAACACATCCTGGTATGTACATATTGAATAGGAAATTGAGAAATCATCACTTCCATGCGAGGTGTATCAATGGACCCGATAAGACGTGGTTGATGAAATGTATAAAAGATAGATTTTATGGGAACGGGGCGTGATATACTAATTTTATACCGGAGTAACCTCTGGTCCATTGGTTTCAGAAATGCCTTGGAATATTGTTGGAGTATATTAAGTGTTCATGTCTCTTAATTGTACTATACCTTATTTTGGATTTCCTGTACTTGTTGTCTCCCTGGGACAATCAGGCCCAGCGGAATATGTATATTCAAACCTTGTGCTTGTGTATGTTAGCTGAATAAAAGTATTGTCTTATAGCCAACGTCTCTGCAATCTGAATTTAGTCCCTCGAATATTCCCAGCTGGTACGCCTCATTAGTCAGGTCAGAGCCTAAGGCACGCTACCAAAGTTTATTTACCTTTGACCACAATTATCTCCCCTATAAAGGGAGAAATAAGGCAACAACAACAACTTCACCTTAATACCATAAAATAACTTTACCACAGCAGCTGGTGGTTTAAAAAACTGGCCGAGAGGACTAAATAAATTTAAATATTGAAATAAAATGGCTTTACAAAGTGAAAAAATGACTTCCCTATCAGCGGTGCTTGAAATTGCCTAAATTATACCGGAATGTGCGGGAATTTCAGGTGTAGATGAGTTTATCGAAAAACAAAAAATTTTCGACGAATTAGCTGAGTCATTTGATGAGAAGGTGAAAGAGCAATGCGTTGCAGCTAGATTAAAGGGAAACGCCATTAAACACTTTGAGACAGTTATAAAACAACCCCTAAACTTTAATTGAATCTTTTAAAACAAGGTTCATAGAAACGAGTGTTATCGATAGGCTAATTACAGAGGTAGTGACATTCAATACCTTAACTAGTATTAGGGAATATGCAGACAAAATTTGCAGGTCTGTATGCTTACAGTTAGAGAAAGGCTGAAGTGACGAGACGGTATAGAAAGTACAATTACATAATTTTACACAAGGGTTACCAAAAAACCTATTAAGACTAATATTATAACGGAAACCAGAAAATCTAGAGCAGGCTAAATCCTAGTAGAAACAGAGGTAAAAATTGACGAGGCCATGAAAATGTTTGATCAGATGTCAATAAATAACACAGGAACCCTATGTAATGTACAATATGAAAGGGTACAAAAGCGGGTGAGCTTTTGGGAGCCAAATCGTGAACCAAAAAGGCGCGAGGAAGGTCAAAATTTCCCACCATTGACTGACCCCTCCCCATTTGACGACCAATCTCATGGTATTAGTTACTTAATGACTTAGAATAACAAGTATTATGGGCACCCACCTCCTCCTCCCGAGGAAAATAGTAGAGCAAATAGTGGCAGGTCAGGAATATACAGAAATAGCTATAGACCCCATTCGGAAGGGCAAATAACCAAGCAATATAGGAAAAAATTCAATTGCTATTATTGTGGCAAACCGAATCACTATGCGGCAGATTGCCGGCATAGAATACCCAAAGATGGCCAGACGTACAAAATAAGACACCAGTTTAGAACACAGGGGGACAGAAATTTAGGAAGACAGGGAAAAAATAGTACTTGGCAAACACCGAATAATATTCCTGAATTTAGGCCTAAATATCCAACGGTAAACAACACCCAGGGTCCTAATAACAACGCTGAAGAAAACTGGGATAATCCCGGAAATTTTTGGTCAAGCAGTGGGCATTTAAAAGGAGAAACCATCCTGTAAGGGTTGACAGAGCTGAATCAATACAAAGACCCCTTTACAGTCTAGAGTGTTGTGATACAGATATAAATAACAATAATGTACCGATTTTGGGTTCTTTTAAAATTGAGTGTCTCCAAAATTTACCGTCTTTACTTGATACGGGTGCGTCTAAATCATTAATTCGAGAGGAAGTTTTTAAGAGGTTTCCTCCTAGTGTAAAAAATCTCGTAAGCAGATGCCAGAATACCCTGACATCAGTTACAGGTCACAAGCTGACAATTTTGGGGGAATGTCCATTAAAATTTAGCACAGGGGATGAAGAAATTACAGTAACGGTGATAATATGTAAGAGACTACCATTTCCTTGTATTCTAGCAGTAGATACTATAAGAAAATGTGGGATTGTATGGGAACCACTGACTGATAAAATAACCAGAAGCCAGCTAAACAAAACTAATGAGGAAATTTGCTTAACAATAGATAAAGATAGTGACAATTCGGATTATAACTTAAAAATAATCGGGAAAATCACAATAGAAAGAGGAACATCAGCTCAAGTGTTATCAACATTAAATACAAAAGAAGGAAAGAATAAAACAAAGGAAACCATGATAGGGGGGTAAACCCTCAAAGAATATCCCACAATTTTGGTGGAAGATCAAGTTATTAAAATTGAAAATAGTATCACATATTTAAAATTATCATTTCGAAGTAACAATAAAGTAAAGCTTAACCAAAAAGCACTAGGATTGGCAGAAAAAAATTTGAAATTCAAAAATAAAATCACTAAGCAGCCCAGGATTGAGCGTAAATTTTACTAGTCACAAGCAAATATCTTTGAAACCGCAACCGGAAGAAAATTATGGAATGACAAAAGCTGATTTTTTGAAACTGTCCAATTTCGTACATTTCCTGGAAAATATAAAAACCCGGATGCGAAACATTCTTTTGGACTTTAGATGGACATACGCAAGACACAAAGCGGATTACGGATTAACTCACTTAACGACGAACAAAATACCAACAAAGGGCCCTCCAATAAAAAAACACCGTATAAAACACCTTATCATTTATTACCATGGCTAGATAACCGAATAAAAGAAATGGAAGAACAAGGTATAATTAAAGAGAGTGTTAGTGAGTGGTGCTTTCCACTGGTAATATTCAGAAAAAAAGACCTTGAAATTATGCATAGATTTTAGAGCGGTAAGTGCAGTCACGGTAAAGGATGTTATGAAATTACCACGAATTGATACGATATTAGATTCTCTGGGAGGTTCAAAATACCACACTAATTTTGACCTGATAGCAGGATATTGACAAATAGCCTTAGACCCAGAAACAAAACCCTAGGCAACAGTAATCTTAGATGATGGAAGAACGTTTACATTTGAACGTATGCCTTTTGGCTTACCATTTAGTCCAAACTGTTTTATTTGACTAATTTTGTGTTAAAAGATTTTGTGTTAAAAGATAACGAACCAGAAAGAAAAAAAGATACATTAGCTTACTTAGATGATTTAATTTTATTTACTAGAAATCTGGAAGACTATTTAACTGGACTTGGAAGAATACTTGGAAAATTCGAAGAAGCTTGGTCAACATTAAAATCAGAGTAACTAAAAATAATAGTACCAGAACTAATTTTTCTTGGACATCTGATAAACCAAGGTAGTATTTCGCAAAATCTGGAAAAAATTACGGTCATAAAAAAATTACCACCACTAAAAGATAAAAAAAGCTGCAAATCAGTGTGCGGTTTGTTAAGTTATTTCCAACGATATATAAGAAATTATGTGACAATAGTACAACCCTTGCCCAACCTTTTGAAAAATTAAGCAGGCAAATTCCACTGTCCATTGGACGCAATACAAGCGTTGAATTAAAAAAAGGCAAATATTAAAGGCGCCAATACTTAAACTACCAGATTTTCTATAAGGCTTCTGTTTAAAAACAGATGCTTCCGCGTACGGAGTTGGGGCTATATTATTAAATATAAGTTCTGAGGGGATAGAATTGATAGTCCAATAGGCCAGACGCTCGCTGACAGAGGTAGAAAGAAAATATTCAATGGTTGAAAGAGAATGCCTAGCTGTTGTAGTTTTTACTGAATATTTTCACCAATTTTTGCTTGGAAAAAAGTTCGTTTCACGCTTAGATCAAAAATCGCTAATTTGGTTACATACGATGCGAAATACTTCAGCATGGCTGACAAGATGGATACTACGTCTTCAAGCCTTTTTATATACCCTAATATCTATAAAGGACCTTAGAAACATTCAACCAGACTATTTATCACGGAACCCAAATACGAAAGGAAATTTTATAACCGCCATACAAAACGATCTGGTCGGGGTGGAAATATTATCTAATGGAAATATATCGAATCATCAAAATAAAGATGAGTTTAGTTCAGCCATGAAACCCTTTTTACTTAACGTAACAGAGCTGCCGTTTCATTTCAAGCATTTTTTGAAGGACTTACATAGTTTTGATCTGGATGAGAGTAAAAATATTTGATAGGATATTACAGAGCACCACAAGAGTATAGAAAAAATGAACTAAAAATTATTCCAGTAATTCCAAAATCGCTGGAAGGATATATTTTACAGATGGCACATGCAACAAGTTGCTGTCACATGGGAAAAACGAAAACTAGTGGTTTATAGAATAAAAGGAAATTTTTATTTTCCAAATATGTACTCAAAAGTAAAAAAAACTTTCATACAAGCCTGTCAAAAGTGTGCCAATCAAAAGTCGCCACCAAAGATGCCTAAGGCCAAGTTAGGTCAATACCCAACCCCTTCAGGGGCAGGAGAGTTAATATCTATAGACATTTGGGGAGTAGGAGGAGGTTTATCAGTTTCCAGGAAAGAAAATCGGTGTGTATTAACCATAGTTGATCATTTCAACTTATATTTACAAGCTTTCCCAATTAACGACGAAGAGTCATGTACTATACGGAAAGTTTTAGTCGACCGGCTATTTTTTTTAACACGGGATTTTACCTCGAATTTTACTTAGTAACAATGGGCCATTCTTTAGAGCAAAATTATCAAAGGAAATTACGGAATATGTAGGTATAAAACGCTGGTACACATCCTCACATATGGCGTCAGCTAATAGAAAAGTTGAACGAAGACATAGAGAATTATCTTACATGCTGGGGATAACCGCAAAGCAGGAAAATAAAATTTAGGATGGCCACCTACCATTTGTAATTTTGACGGCGAAAACGGCTTTCTTACGTTTTTTTAAAAGAAACGCCATTTTTTTACAACATCAAAGAGATCCCAGAATTTTTATGGATGAAATACAAAATGATAGAATATATTACAATCTTGAGCAATACAAATAAGAAATGGTTATGCGTATAAAGAAAGCTATGGAACAGGTTAAAGACAAATTTAAAGATGCAAAGACAGAACAAAAAGAAAATATGACAGAAAAAGCCAAAATAAGACGAATTATTGCTTAGGAGACTTGGTCTACCTACACGAAAATAACCTGGAAGAGACAAAAAAGTTAAAACCAAGATGGGACGGACCTTACAGAATTGTAAAAAATTCTACCAAATAACTTAACCTATGTTTAAAGCATCAGTATAACGATAAGGAACAAATAGTATACTTTAATAGAATGAAAAAAGGATTTTTCTCAAAACCATGGAAATCAGAGACCATTTCTTCAGATGAAGAAATAGATGAAACAATTGCACCAGTATATATCAGAAGGCTATATGAATTCTATGACCATTTGAACGACAATAACACTTGGAAGAAGTGGAAGGAATATTCTGCCTAGTCTTGGCTACAAACTTTCCACTACAAACAAGAGAAAAAGGGAAAGGTTGATTGCGCATCGGATACTAGTGATGGAAGCGACAAAGAAGAATTTCAAAAACAGCCTACTGGTATAAGAGATAATAGACCAGAGGTTAAGTCCAAAGAAGAAGAAACATTTGAAGAAACCCAGGAATTGCCTGAATTTCATACGCCAGACTCACCTTCAGTCTTAACACAAAAATGATTTTTGGAACAAACGCCATCTACCCAACGCGAGCTAACATAATGTGAAACAGATAATTCTTCTATAGAAACGAATATAACTAAATCTGGGCCCTCGTTAAGAAAAGCAACTTTAAGAGAAAAACTAAGGAGGAAAGTTAAGAAGCCAAAATTGCAGCAGCAATTCCCTTCTTCATTAGCACAAGTGGTAAAATCACTAATGAAAAAAGTGAAACGTCAACAGGAACAGAGAGTAAAGACATTTGACGAAGCAACAAAACCACGCTGAAGTTCGGAACCTTGTAAGCCACGCTAAAAAGACTACGAGAAAACTTATCAATATTATAAAGAGGAGAAACAAGAATTTGAAATCCAAAATTCAGATCAGGAAACGGAAAAAGGAAGAACTAGTGTTGCTCCCAGTTGTTTAGTATTTGAATAAAGTAGTGATAACCCGAGAAAAAGAAAACGAGTAAAGAGCCTCTAAAGAAATATCGACTTTCTTATCAGTATGTTATTAAAGTCAAATTTCTCTTCATAATATATCTCCTCAGTAAAAATTATTAACATAGAAATTAAACCCTCAAAAATCATAGCCTAGAGATCTGTTAAACGGTTCCCAGAGAAAAAGTTTTTGGAGTAATTAATTATTGTCTCGTAACATTTGGCATGTAGTGGAACTAACTGAATTATATATATTCAAAATTAAAAGGCGATTCTTTTTATATGTATATTCGAAATTTTTTTTGATTGTTGAAAAAAAACGATGGAGGGTATACTACTGAAATATTGTCATTGGAAGCTATAAAATTTGGTGTGAGCTCAATCACTGCTGGTCTCTCGTTGTTAAGTACATGCAATACATCTAGTGACATTTGACCCTCTGAGGTACCATCCCCAGTAAAATTTGAAAAAAAATTGACGGGAATGAAAAATAATAATAGGAAAGGCAGTGGGAATTTACATTAAGTGCGAGCTACATGTATAAGGAGGCTGTAATCTTATTATAATTAGTAGAAGATAACAAATGAATACTTGCCCAATAAGGGTGGTATACATAAATAAGATCCGTAAAAAAGTATAGCAAAGTGTAGAACCAAGTTTTTTTGGGTATAAATAATTTCACATATTAAATAAATTCGCAGCACACCATTCACAGAAATAAAAAGGGCGAGGAAATTGCAGGCAAAAGGCGCAAACGATAAAACTATTAGCATTTGGATAAAAAAAATTGTTGATAGTCTTATCGTTTGGGGGATCCATCAAATACCAAATTTATAAAATAAATTTGGATCAAATCAACCTTTAAGTCAAAATAAATAGTCAAAATGTCACGGTAGATCTTTTGGAAGGGACAAGTGTGACTGTGGTGAGAGGTCCGTAAATGAAAATAAATCGAATTTCTCTATCACAGTCGTACAAGTACCAACCCTAACAAACGAGTAAGGGGGCACAAATACACTCAAGACTTTATGGAAGCAAGACAGAAATTAAACTAAGGAAAAAAGGCCAGTGCGAATCACAAAAAGATATAGTGAAACCACATAAGCTCTGATTACCCCTATCGCAAAAACAGATCTGGAAGGAGCTGAATATTTTTTTTGGCTAGAAAAGTCATGTATACACAAAATGAATAGGGCCGCGATGATAACCACAGAGAGTAAACACCGCATTTAAAGCTATTAGCATTGCCAATGAAATTAATTTCTCTTTTACCTTGCAAATAAGGTTATACTTAAAGCTAGAACAAAATTTGTAACCAGTATATCGTAAAAATTACAATTATATGGACAATTGGGCTAAAAAATATGGCACAAAACTTAACTAAAAGTGTTCTAAGAATCAACTGAAAAAGTACTTACAGTACTTTTAGAACACAAACACTTTTGGACGGGTAAATTTAAATAATTGAAAGAAATTACAGGTTGCAACAATAGAAAAGACCTATTGTACTTAAAAACCTGAAAAAGACTGGAAAAAACCTTTAGGCTTCAGTGAAGTAAATAGTCGAAAAAAAGCTTCAAGTTGAAAATGTAGCCAGACAATATTGAAGGAAAAGAAATTGAATGGAGTTGGTTAGACTCTGATATACGTGCATATTGAGCTGACCGAACGAGATTAGTACGATGTATTTGTGATAAATAAGTACAAAATATGTAGCATATGTACTAGGAAGCCAACGTGACAGTGATGTAACTCTGTTCAAGACTAAATAGAAATATTTGAGATATGCTCCAGGTAGACAGAGGGAAAATTAGGCTCTTTCATTTGGGATTCGTTTTTAGAAAAATAACTAGCATAGCATAAAAAATTAAATAAGGCACCTTAATAGACCAAAGGGCTTAAGTTAAAACTGCAACTTAAGGCAAGACATCTAAAAATTGTGAATTTAAAGGGAAAATTATTATTTTCACTTATGTGTCTTACAATAAATTATCGTATGCCATGAAGGCAAGGTATATTTCCTTCAGAAGGGTGACTATGTTTAGTAAGAGGAAACTGAAGCCTAAAAGGCCAAAAGAAAGCCCAAGAACCCCAAAAAAACTGTAGCCACCAATAAAAAGTTTTGCTATATTATAACTAATTAATTGATGTGTTCAGGCTCATAACAGTTCTTTCAGAATTAGCAGTCAGACCAGAGAACCTGGATATGTTCTCTGGAGCTCCCAGAAGAAACTTGTGGTAAGCAAACTTTAGATGCAGGTTTAGATGCATATAAATGTTTTTACTTTAATAACTTTAATAAATCAAATAATATTAACATTTTGATTACTAAATATCAATTGACAATGCTCATTCACTTGTATTTTTTCAGTAAAGTGCAAATTATGAGGGCAGCTAACCCACCTCTCACGCCCACCCTTTCCCCACACACATCTAATCAAAACTTTTAGATAACCATTTGATTCAACATAGTCTTAAGTTTTGGAAATAAGGTATTTGAGGATGACAACCCCCCCCCCCCACAGCGCTCAGGACAAGGGGTATAAATTATGTCCATGGGGCATATAAGGTTCTTATAGAACGTGTTGTCGTAGAAACTTCAAAAAGGGCTCATTCGATTGGAAATTGAAATGGCTAGTGCCCTTTTTCATAGTCGAAAGTGATTGGAAAGCAACTAACATCCCTTTCACACCCACTATTTCCCCAAGCACATTAAATAAAGATTTTGTGATAGCCATTTTGTTCCAAGCAGTTCTAAGCTCAGGAAATTATACTTTGAGCAGGACACTGTACCCAAAGTCTTCAGGGTAAGGGTTATAAGTTATGCCCTTTGGTTATATAAAGTTTTTTTCTTAAGTCTTTGTCGTAGAAACTTGAAAAAGGGTTCATTTTATTGTAAATTCAAAGGGTTAGTGCCCTTTTTAATAGATGAAAGAGATTTGAAGGCAACTAACCCCCGTCTCACACCCATCTTTTCTCCAAACGCATCCAATCAATTTTTAGATAGCCATTTTATTCAACGTAGTTGAAAGTTTTGGAAATTACGTCTTTAAGGATGACAACCGATCCCCCCCCCCCCACAGTCCTTGGGGCAAGGGTTGTTTGTTATGCCCTGAGGGCATATAAGGTTTTTATTGAAAGCGTAGAAACTTCAAAAGGGCTGATATAATTGGAAATTGAAAGGGATGGTAACTTCTTTAATAGTTGAAAGTGATTGGAGAGGGACTTACGCCCCTCTCACGCCCACCATTTTCCCAAACACATTAATTTAAAATTTTGAGATATTCATCAGCTTTTGCAGCTTTTGCAATATGGCTAAGGAGCAGGACAAGATATTGAGGTATGGTTGTCTTTATCGCATTTGGAGCTGGAGGTATTTTTTTGCTGGCAATTGTTTTTAGTGTGACCATGTACATGACATTTTAACAGTGTAAGGGCTTAACTTTATAGGGCATGAAAGGAGTTTTTTGCCCATATAGATATACGTCATGCTTGAGCTCAGTTTTCATAGCAACTAACATTGACTTGCCTGGTGTTTTTTTTTCATATATTTTGTTATGCCTAGTCATATTTGTGATGGTAAGAATTCTTCCACATGAGTCCAATACCTCAGATTTGATTTCTTCTGTTTCCAAAAACAGATAAATTCTATAAGACACATATTGGAATTTCTTTTCTCTGAAAACTTTTGCGGCTTCAGTTCCTAAGTTAGTAAGGTGAATTAAACTAGAGTTTTTAATTGCTTTATCAGCTCCTACGGTCAGGGGCGTCCTGAGGCTCATTTTATAGGGCGGGGGGCGATCTTTGTAAATTTTACCGAATTGCTACCTGATTTATGCCAAATTTTCTGCAGAAATGAAGAATTCTGCTAAATCTCGGTCGATTTTGCAATGTTTCTGCCGAAATTTTCCCCTTCGGCGAAAATTTTACCGAATGCAAAAAAAGTTGGGGGGGGGGGGCACCTCAATGTCCCCCCCTCCCCCCTTAAACTTAGAAATTTACTGTAAGCTTAGGTTACTAAGCTCAGTAATAAAAAGTTGATTAGTGTTTTTTTTTTAGAAACTACTTCCCAGTATATAGGATGAGATCGTTCATAAAAATTAAGGTAGCAACTTATAAATACATACTGGTGCACGCAGAAAAAGCCTACTGCATATCAATAATTTAAACAGACTGGATCCAAAGACAGTTATGTCTCCAGACCACTTGAACTTGATCACTGTCACATTACTTATCCAGTTTCCAGATTTAGTAAAGAAGGCCGATGCCGAAAACATTGCCAAAGAATGGAAAAGGCTGCCATTTTGCACTGATTTCAAGAAATACTCAGATCTAACTCGACCTTACAAGGTGAGTGAAGGGTCTTTTAAGGTATTTTGGAGCAAAAGTATTGTTTCAACATTAAAATTCCTAGCACGTACTAAAAACATGGCCCCCATATTTACGTCTTTGACCAGTCTCAGTTTCAAAACATTTTTTTTCCTGGATTATTTGAAAGCAGTCAGTAGCTTATATTAGAGAAGGGCTTCAGGACTAAACCCTCTTACCCTCTCCATCAAGATTCTCAATAAAGGGAAAGGGGGATTTGCATGCAAAATTATTAACCGGAAAAAAGGTCCCAACAACAGATTTCGGGCAATATTATGTAAGAATGCAAGGTTCAAATTCGATTTTAACCCCTGATTTGTCTTATAATCGTCATTGCGACATTTTTTCGAACAGCGACATTTTTCAGCCTGTAATAACATGTTACTGTAAGGAAATTTTACTCCATACAATTTCTTCAAGTAGTGCCAGGATCACATGTACTGCATTAGAAAAAAAAGGGTAGAATGGGGAAAGAAAGTGTCTTATAGTAAATTTTTAAAGTTAGTAGTGTACGTCGCCGGCGATCTCCGTGTTACGCTTGTAGACGTATTATAATTACAATTATAAATCTATGGTTACGCTTCGCGTAACCCGCGGAAAAAAATGAAATACGGTACAATTTTATGTCTTTGGTACATTCTCCATGCAATGTCTGGTAAATTTTGTTTTGAAGAGTTGGCAATATTGACAACAACAAAGAAAATTCGAATCCCAGAAACGGTTGATATTTCGAGGGATTTAATCTTATATATCACCAATTAAAAAACCTCATATATAGAATAAAACACAAAGGTAAGTAACTATACTAAAACATTTTAGGGTCTACAAATAAGAAAAACTAAACACTAACTATGTAAAAATGTATGTGACTTACAATTTGAGGCAATATTCTACAATTTGAATTCAGCAGGCTCAAAACTTGAGTTTTGCTACTTGCGTTTAGTAGAAAAAAAAGTTTTGTTATAAATTCAGGATCATTAAAGGTCATAAGGAGACAGATTAATAAAATAATTCTTACTTCATAATATGAAAAATAATTCTAGTTAAAATGTTTTCTAGGGGAGCATCTTTATTATCACTATTTTCACTGTTGTACAATTATTTTTGGTAAAGTTCTACGAAATCATATTATTGAGTTAGGACTAAAGTGAATACACCATTCAATGCCTTTTTTTATGCTGATTACAAATCTAATAAGTATTTCTATCGGAAATGAATTTCAGTCCCCCCCTATATATGCCAATGCCGGGTTAGGTTAGGTTGGGTTAGGTATAGCCTATATAGGGGGGGGGGCTTAAATTCATTTCTTATATAAATACTTATTATATTTGTAATCAGCAAAAAAAAAGGCATCGAATGGTGTATTTACTTTAGTCCTAACTCAATAATATGATTTCGTAGAACTTAACCTTATTTTTAACATAATTGTGAAAAATAGAAAATACTTGTTTACATTTTTCCATTTTCAATTATTCTTAATTCTGTATAGGGAAGTTATCACCATCACTGTCATCTACCAAAAAGATATAAATAGGCTAATATTAATAAATTTAGATTAGGTTAGATTAGCTAGATGGCTCTTGGCTGTTTGTTTTAAAACAGTTTTCAAGACTTGGAGAAAAGACAAAATAGGCCTATTAAAAATGTGATTGTAAAACTGGAAAAACAAGGAAAATAGTGAAGATAATGGTGTTCCCCTTGGATAATAAGTTAACTAGGATAATTTTTAATATTATGAAGTAAGTATTGTTTTCTTATGACCTAGAGTGGTACCAAATTAATACCAAAGTTTCCTCAACTAAAAGTGAGTTGCAACATTAAAACTTAAGACCAAAGGAAGCTATTTATTATATGAGGTGGGTTTCCTCCAGTAAAGTTCTACCAAATCATATTATTGAGTTAGGCCTAAAGTGAATACACCATTCAATGCCTTTTTTTTATGCTGATTACAAATATAATAATCATTTCTATCATAAATGAATTTCAGCTCCCCCTATATATGCCAATTCAGGGTTAGGTTAGGTATATATAGGGGGGGGGGGGTGAAATTCATTTCTGATAGAAATGATTATTATATTTGTAATCAGCATAAAAAAGGCATTGAATGGTGTATTCACTTTATTCCTAACTCAATAATATGATTTGGTAGAACTTTACCTTTCCTCCTCCCCAATACCTCACTCTTGAAATTAAAGTATGTTAGAACTTTTAAAAGTTTTTTCTTAGCGGCAATACATAAGGCTTCAATGCTTTATTGTTGCTCATTTTCCCAGAAGCACTTCATATAGAAAAGGTTGTTGTAAAAACTTTGGAAGGAGTTCTTTTGATTAAAATTCAGAAGTTCTAATGCTCGGTTTAAAGTTTGAAAGTGATCATAGGGTAACCAGCCCCCCCCGCCCCCTCATTATGCCCTCTGTTCCCCAAATACAACCGATCAAATTTTGAGATAGCCATTTTGTTCAAGATAGTTCAAAGATCAGAAAACAAAACTTGGGGGTAAACATAACCCTCCAGAGCCCAAGGGCAAGTGATGTAGGTTATTCTCTAAAAAAGTGTTTAAAGTTTTTATGGAGGGACAGTTGTCCAAACTTTGTAGGAGGTTTAGTCGATTAGATATTTCAAGTTCGAGTACCTTTTTTAAGATTCAAAGTGGGCCAAATGGCAACTAATCCCCCTCCCCCAACCCGATGCCATCTTTTCCCCAAATGTGTCTGGTCAAAAATTTTACATAGCCATTTTATTCATAATGTTCCAAAGATCATATAACAGTCCCAACTGTGTTGACATAATCACCCTCAGTATGGAGGTAAGAATTGTAAGTTATACCTTGGTGGCATATAAGGTTTTGTTGAAGGGGTTGTGGTATAAGCTTTCACACTCACAGGGGGACTAATAGTCATACACACTCAAACTCACTCACTTGTTTGCTCTCACAAAAGATAAGCATGTAATTAGTTTAAACTAACTTTAGGATTTGGAACTTAGGATAAACAAAATATAAATTATTCCTTGTTGAATCAAAATGTAAATTATTCTTTGTTGAGTGATGATAGTGATGAAGTATTGGCCCAGAGGCTAAATTTTTAATAATACAAAGTCACTGCTTGTTGGTGGGACCAAGTGTTCTATTTATATATAAAGTTATACCAAAGTCTTCAGAAAAGTCTTATCTATCTTAAAATTACCTTAAATCACATTGTCCAGCGAAATAAGTGGAACTGGAAAGTTAACTGGAAAACAAAATATTTATCCATTGCCTAGATATAGGGTACTTCATTTGCCATAGTGTCCTGCCATCTATTAAACTAGACTCCCTTAGGGCCATCATAATCATCATTGTTTACACAAACTATTAGTAACAAAATATATCAACTATTAGCCTATATTTAATAGCCTACCAAATTGAATAAATAAGAGAAATATATTTCTTATTTTTTTGTTGGATATAGTAGATTTTAGAAGAGATCTTATTTCAGGTAGTAGCCTAGCTTTGATAGGCCTAACATGTAACCTGTTTTGTTCATTCTCTGATGAAGTTGATATATAATGTCCAGCAAAGCTAAAAGAAAACATAAGTCCAATTAAAGGCAATGACAAATGTGCTGCTTGTTTTACTGACCTGGACAAAGAGTCCTCTGCTATTGAGTGTAATACGTGTGAGAAGTGGATCTGTGGTGAATGTCTTGACCTGTCCCCAGGAGAATATAAATTACTAACTAAGATAATTCAACCCCTTACATGTTCCTGGTCATGTCCAGTCTGCACAGTCACCCTTCCCCCTATATTGTGCAAGCGATGATAAATAAGTTAGCATCAGTTATGGATAATTCCTTGAAATCTTTCAGAGAAGATGTTAAGTAGGAATTTATAACTAGTAATCAGTTGACACAAACTCTTTCCCAACTTTGGAACAGACATAAAAAAGGACATTTCTGCCTAAATTAGCGGTAATACAAATAGGGTATCACATATTGAAAATCCTTTAATGTGAGTTTGCTCTACTTCAATAGTTCATGACCCAGTGGCATCTACATTGCTCTCTAAGTTGTCTCAACATCCATCTGGCCAATTATCTGAATCTGATGTTTGTCAGATAGTACATTCAGAGCACCAGCATTTTGAAAGACCTCTTAATATTGTTGCTTATGGTAACCCCCCCCCCCAGACTGATAATGCAGTTTTCCTGTACAATTATCTGTTATGCAATTATGGATTTGACATTGGTGCCCCCCCCCCAGCCCAAGTAAAAAGACTTTCTAATAGCCATCAACCATCTGGTAGCCCCCCCTCCTCTTCTCTGTTCCATCAACTGAATTTAGAAAGCAAATTATTCAGAATTCCTTTGAAACAAAAGGATCAATTAGTTTTTATAGAGATAGTCCTAGGGAAGATCACATAGAGTACAAAGCTCTAGTTGAGGAGCTGAATGCAGAAAAGCTAAGGGAGAAGCAGATTTGATAATCTGTAATGGTGCCATCATTAAAAAATACTTTCCAGTTGGAGCAATCCCCCAGACCGCTCCAATGTCCCACTAATGTACGTGCCTCCTTCTACCTCTAATAATTGTTTAAATGTTTATGGACTTGCATCACATAATTCTGTCTCTCAATGGTCTAGTAGTGAACACAATAATAATAGTTTCCTTTCTGATGCTGACACTTCTCTTGTTTCTTCAACAACAATCTGAAGGAGTGGATGTTGCTGCTATTACTGAAGTTTCACCAAAAAATACCTTGTCAGTTTTAACTCCTGATGAAATCAAAATTGATGATTACCAACTGTTTTCTAATCTGAATTCCCCACTTTGCCACCAAGGAGTGTGCCTTTATATAAGAGATGGACTAAATGTTAGTCTCATTCAATTCAATTCTCTGAATACTGATGGAATTTAGTCTATGTGGATTAAACTACATAATCAAAGAACTTCAGTTGTAGTGGTTGTTGTTTATAGAAGCCCCAGTGCTCTATGTGTTATTGACTCTAAATCAAATTTGGCAGCCATGTTGTCTCACATGATGACCAATTGTGCCAGCTATGATCTTGTCCTTATGGGGGACTTCAATTTTCCTGAAATCCAATGGATTGATGGATTTGGTTTTTGTAATATAGATTCTCCTTTTTTGTCTGCCCTCTCTGATAGGTCAGTAACCCTGACCTTCTTATTAAGAATGTTATAACCACACCTGTTGGTAACAGTGACATGTTGTAATTATTTTGGAGTTATGTCTACCTACCATTCAGCCTTCCTCTAAGCAACAAAAGTATGTAAACTACAAAATAGTCTCTGAAAAACTTGCCAAAGTCAACTGGAAAAAGCTTATTAGTGATGATATCAAGGAGAGTTGGTCAAATGTAAAAAAAAATCTAAATGTTTAAAAGTCATGCACCAGAATTTTTCAGGTAAAACAGGCAAAAAGTTTACCTTTTTTAACTACTAAAATTAGTAAGGTAATCAATAGAAAACACAGAGCATGGAACCGTTATAGAAAAAATAAGACCACAGAAAATTATCTAGTCTTCAAATCCTTTTGTAATCAAACAACAAACCAAATAAAGGTGTTGAAGTGAATGGTTTGAGGAAAAACTGGCAGAGGAAGTTAAGGTTAACCATGAATCTTTCTGAGGCTATGCCACTCAAAAATGTAGCAGTAGATGCACAACCCCAGATATCCTGCATGATAGTAAATCAGTTGCTGATCCTGAACTGAAAGTTGAAATTTTCAATCAATACTTTTCTTCTGTTTGTTTTGCCCATTCCCACTATTGTATATCCTACACCTCCTTTCTATGATGTATCACATAATATGGAACCAATTCTGATTACAGATGCTTTGGTTCTAAAGGAACTGACATTCCTCAAACTGAATAAATCTGCTGGCCAGACAGCATTCACCCACATATCCTACACAAAGGTCATACAGTTTTGTGTCAACCTCTTTCCCTGCTGTTCAAATTATCATTAAATCTTTCTAGACTACCTTAGGCCTAGGAAACAGTATATATTATTTCTATTTTTAAAAAGGATGTAAAGGACCTTGTTGAAAATTATCAACCATTAGCATGACTTCAGTAGGTGCTAGGGTTCTTCAAAGAAAAGTCAACTCAGCAGTTTTTAAATACCTTGAAGCAAACAATATTTTACACAGTTCACAACATGGCTTTCGTTGTGGGAGATCTGTTGACACCAATCTCCTTGAATCATATGATAACATCACCAAGTTGCTTGATATTGGGGTTCCTGCTGACATGAGTCTGCTTGAATTTTCTAAAGCTTTTGACAAAGTGTGTCACAATCAACTTGCAATTAAATTGTGCACAGTTAAGCTCAGAGAGAAATCCCTGCTCTAGATCCCTGATTTTCTTTACTTGCAAAACCATTGTGTTCAGTTGTTTGATGACTCTGGAGATTGTATTCTTTCTTCCTGAACATGTGTTCTGAGTGGAGTTCCTCAGGGAAGTGTCTTGGGTCCTACATTATTTAATATTTTCATCAATGATGTTCCTTCCATTATAGCAGTAATTCAACTCTTTATACAGATGACCTGAAGCTTCTTGGACCAGCTTTGTCCTGTGAAGATCATGCCCTGCTACAAAATAATCTTCATCTGCTGGGCCAATGGGCTGAGGCCTGGTTTCTTGAATTCAATATTGCCAAGTGCCATATCATTCACTTTGGCAAAGAGAATCCATGCCACTCTTATTTTTCCTTAGGCCACCCACTCTACTCTGTAAATAATGAGCAAGATCTTGGTGTCACTATTGACAATGAAATAAAATTCCGCACACATGCTTAGAGGTCTGCTGCTGGGGCTAATTCAACCTTGGGTTTGATTAAGTGTACCATCTCCACTCGTTTTTCTAAAGTCATCAGTCTTCTTTATAAGGGACTTGTGCATACTAAGCTTGAAGTTGGAACGTCACTTGCCTCTCCATATTTTAAAAACGATATAAAAGTTCTTGAAGATGTGCAGAGACATGCCACTAAAGTGATATCTGGCATGCAAGAGATTTCCTATCCTGTAAGACTATCAAAATTGAATCTCCCTACATTTGTATACAGGAGAAATAGAGGGGATGCCATTTTAGCCTTTAAGTTATTGAGGGCTAACATTCTCCCAGCATTATTCCCTACTGTTAGTACCAATTCAAGAACTAGATGTCAAGAACGGTTAAATGAAGGCTAGATGCTGAGTGGTCCTCCATAGAGTGTAAATTCAATTGGGATGCTATCAAAGATGGAGCAGCACCTGGTCACCAGTGATTCTTGCATACAACTAGTCATCATTCAGAGGTCTACAAGGAAAAATCCTTAGATTGCTCCTAGCTGCAATTTAAGGTAAAAACATCCCATTGCCAGGGCTTCTTCCATCATATTCCCTGCAGGGTTCCCGTATGTATGATTATTTGCATGCAGATATTATTTGGCCAAATGTATGAAAATTGAATATATGAAATATATGAATATTGCAGCTGTGCGCAAATTTGGCTAGAATCCATTCATATATTCACTTATTTTAAAATATTGTACAAGTTCATGAATATCAACATCTCCATTAACTTAATCAATAAATTGCATCAAATGAATAGGCTGGGCAAAATCAAATTAGTATAGAAAAATTAATTTTGTCAGTTAGCAATCTTTGAATACTGTACTCTAAAGCTGATAATTACCATAAGGATAGGTTGCTTGTAATTAAGGCATGAATTAAAATCTCAGAAGAAGTTGGAGTTGAAGCTAAGATTTGTAGGCCAATTCAGATGGCTAGGTCAAATTTGAAAAATATAGGACAGTTTGTTTTGTGCAGTATAGCCTAGAATTTGCACAAAAAGAACTTCATTGGGCATAACAGTTGAATTTCAAGACAAGTATAGGACAGGCTGATTGTAGCAATGATACTTTAATGTAGTCAGTTTTTTCTAAGCCAGAGCTGAAGTCAAAAAGGAAAAAGGAATAAATCATTTGATTTCTCCCTTAAAGCTATTTTTCGATGTGAGGCAATGGGAGACCACAGAATCTAATGGGGAGGAAAAAGTCTCCTGGACTTAGATTATGCTGATGATTCAATCATCCTAGATGAAAGTTTGAACAAAATGAATGAAGTTTTAGAGGTTTTGCAAGTTCAGGGTGCTAGAATAGGTTTGAAAATTAATGTTAAAAAGACTAAGTCACTAAGGCTAGGAATAATTGAAGATGAAACGGTGAAGTCAGGTAATGAAAAGATTGATCAGGTGGACAGCTTCCCTTAGCTTAGTTGTATTATTAGTAAAGATAGTTGGAGCAGCGAATATGCCAAAACTAGAATAGCCAAGGTTTAGGGTGTTTTTTCATAGATAAAAAAAGTTTGGAAGAATAGAAGGATAAGTCTGCAAACCAATATTAGAATATTAGAAGCTACAGTGATGAAAGTGGTCAAATATGGGTCTGAAGCATGGGCGCTCTGAGAAGCGGATGAAGATTTGCGAGATGTTTTCCAGAGAGATTGCTTAAGGATCATTCTGGGTACCCGGCTTACTGACCGTATTTCAAACAATAGGCTATACGAAAAATGTGGTTCAATACCGCTCTCTAGGGCTATAATGAAAGAAAGTTTGAGGTGGCTAGGGCATGTTGTGCAGATGAAGGATGACAGATTGCCGAAGATTGTTCTTTTTGGCCAACCGTCTAGAGCTAAACAGAAAGCAGGTTGTCCTCGTCTGGGGTGGGAGGACGTCATAAAGAAAGATTTAAAGGAAATGGGAACTTCATGAGAGGGTGTAAAACGGGAGGCTTTGAAAAGATTGAGATGGAGGAGGAGCGTGCATAGCTGTGTTGGCCTCAGATGGCTTGGTGCTTTGGTGAGTTGTTAGTAGTAGTAGTATCCCATTACCATACCCAAAGTGACCATTGACATGGGGCTTAGGTATATCGTACTCTTGCCTAGGCTCCAAGCTTCTCTGCTTACAAGGAGTATTCTTTCTTAAGCATTGCTCTAGGAGCCCAACCAATCATGGCTTATGAATTTGGTGCAAGAATTGAATGTTAGAAAATATGGATGAAGAGGTTCAGGACTTAAATTTGGACTTTATATGCTTATGGCAAACCAAGCTGACAAAAAAAAGAAGGTTATGGACAAGGAAAGTGTTCAAAGAGACAAGAAGATTGCTTGAAAGTCAAGTCCAGCTAATACATCAAATGGATGCTTTCAAAGATACTGAATATTCTTATGCCTATATAAGCTATTCAAGAAAATCAACCCCTGTGCCATTATATATCTCTACCAATTCTTCTTCATAACTTTGCAAGGTTGGTGATTCCAATGGGAGGTCCATTCACCTCTGAAATTCCAGGAAAATATTCACTGGTTATGAATTATTTTAGCTATATTCCAAAGAATATCTGCTATTTTATTACAGTCAGCTTGCTGCTAGTAATAATGGCATCTTTTTAGGATCATTATCAACAACCTATAAATTGTGGCTTCCAAATCATATGAAAGGGAGCAATTAATAAGAGCACCAAAAGATATGGAGTCTTCAATTGATGACAGTAATTTCTCAGTCTACTTGAATCTTGATCCCTTGGGTTGCATTCAAAGAGAAGATGTTGTGCATTTTCCAAAGTCTGATAGCAATTTCTGCATTGGGGTGTGTGGTTGATTCCCCATTTAAGAAGATCAGCATTAAGTAAAATACTTCCAGCTTTTAGCTTATAGTAGAGCCTATTAAAGTCCTTAGATTTGAAAGGAGGATGCACAAAACTCTGGTGAACAATTTTTGTTTGGGCTCTAACAACCTCTCTAAAATTGAACATCCTTACATTTCTTGGGGGAGGGATACCTGCTGCCTTATTTGCAAAATTATCTGCCATTTCATTATAGTTGATTTCTTTATGGCTAGGAATATGAAGAAATGCAATTGAATATTCAGCTGAAAACATATAACTGATCTTTTGGCGTATGCCTTTCAGGTAATGGTCATCAGCATTAGTACTGTTGAATTATTCAGAAGGGGGACATAAATGTTCAAATTTAGGTCCAGGATACAGGCAGCTGCCCCAGATTTTGAATCTCTAACAGAACCATCCATGTAGACATGTGCATAATTGGGAAAACAGCTATTCATGCAATTTTCAAAGATTTTATTAAGATCTTTTGCTGATTATTTTTTTGGTAGCATGCCTGTATGCCCCTCAACATAGGCCATCTCACATGGTGGGGAAATCAGAAAGGTAAAATAATCCATCACCTGAGATGACCACTCTGCAAACTCCTTTAGATACAGGTCCCAGGAAGAAGATACAGAGAACTCATAGGGGTGGTTTATTAAGTTTTTTTCTCATATACATAATTCTGATTACCATATGCGTGTACTCTGGTGAAATACCATTTTCTCTCAAGCAAAGCTCTTTCTTGTAGAGGGGTGATCCCTGATTGTTTTCTCATTTAAGAATCGGTGTAGTCTATGCTTATAAAGTCCCATAGCAAAATTGACTGCAGAATTTTGTAGTGATGCCAGCATGTCAAACATATGTGAGGGACTATTGGCAAAAAAACTGAATGCAGTATTCATTCTTTGTTCTAATATAAACTTCATAAAAATCTATCATTGTTTTAGGTGATGAACCCCATTTGGACTTAGCAAGACAATTTAGGAGGGTCAGTTTCTGGATAATATTACTAACAATGGCTATTTTCCATGCTCTTGGAATTTTATGATGGGTCCATATATGATTATAAATGTGCAGAAGTACAAATTTAAATATCTCTAGAGCTTGTGCAATCCACTTTATATGGATGTCATCATGTCCAGGAGTTGACCTCCGGTTGCTTAGGCCAATTGCTTGTTCCATCTCTTCAAAAAGGAAAGATTTTCAAGGGAAAGTTTATGTGTTTTGGCAGAACACAAAAGGGAGGTCATCTGGGGGTCTGTCTTATGATTACTTTTTTATGTTGCTCAGCAAATAGGTCAGTTTTTCCCCCGTCACTAAGAATGTATCTGTTATTGATACGAATATCATATTTTCTATCATCAATAGGTTTATTATAGCCATTGAGTTTGCTAATATATTGGTGGATTTTAGTTGCAGCGGCTTGGGGGTCTAACTGGGAGCAAAACCTTTCCCATGCTGTCTTTTTTATTTTCTGCATACTCTTTTAAACTTTGCTGTTGCATGTTTATACTCAAGATGTGTGGTAGGAGAGGGGTGTTTCTGGAAATCTTTTCTGTTTTTTTTCTAGTTTGTTTTGCCAATTCACACTCTTCATTCCACCATGTCTTAGGTAATTTCTTGAGATTCAACCTTTTCTTCTTACTGTATTTTGGAATAGCAGCATCTGCAACAGTAATCAAACATGATGATATTTTTTGAACTTTTTCATTTATGTCCAACTCATTATACACCTCTGAGTAATTGTCAGATATTAGTATATCTTTAAAAGTGACCAAGTTGCTTTTTTGTTATTATACTTTGGTTTGGGGTTTGTGGACACATATTTTGTGTTGCTTATGGAAGTGAGAATGGCTATATGATCTGTTTGTAGTTCAGGGACCTTTGTAATATGAATCTTTGCATAAAGACTTGTGGGACCAATCTGGAGATCAATAGTGGAAAAATTAAAATTATAATTGTCAAATTGGGTCTGCAAATTAAATGGGGTAAAGAAAGAAAGACTTGTATCATTTACCAGAAGCTGCTCTTCACTTTTTCCAGCTTTATTTTCATAAGTTGTTACTTCCCATAATGTGCTGTGAGCATTAAAATTGCCTAAAATAAAGGAATTACCTCTAATTGCTTCTTTCTCAAGATTATTAAGGATATCTGTTTCACCTTGTGGATTATAAAAGGAATTAATGTTGATATGTTTTCCAGAAATTAATTTGACAGATACTCCAATCACATTAACTTCAAAGTCATAGCAAATTGAAGGCAAAGGGAAATACGTAATAGTATCATCTACACAAATTGCTACATCACCCTTCCTATTTGTATCCCTGTCTTTACAAAAGCACTTATATCCAGGTAGGATAATCTTTTTCAGTTTATGGAAATTTGTTTCTTGAAGACATGCTTGGCCTATATTAGCATTAGTCCATGTAACATAATCAGACAGATCCATTAGTTTGATTGTATTAATTGTTACACAATTCCACTGAAGTATCTTTAAACGGACAGAAATATCACTAGTCATTTTTTTCTATGAGATAATGGAGAGCTTCAAATTGGTTACCAAAAAGGGATACTAATAACATCACACTCTGTTTCTTCAACAAATGATTTTGAGAAATAATGCACAGCTATTTCTCTCAGAATGGTGGTCTTAAGATGCTGAGGAATGCCTGTTTGGGAAATAAAGGTGACTGAGATCAAGTACTGGATCTGATATTGAAGTAATGGGAATTACATATAGTGAAGGGACAAAGTTCATGTCTTGAGGCTTGGAATTAGATCTACTAGTTTTGTAGCCTACTCCTGAAGGGGTGAAATTCAATGGAGATGCATTACTGCTTATAGAGGGTCTTCGTTGTGGTGTACTAATTGTACTAGGGGCCTATTTCATTGGTGTAGTCTTAGTGCTATTCCTCAAAGTGGGAGTGTTTTCCTTGAGAATAGTGCTGTATGATTTCGCAACTATTCCAACAGGTAGGTTTTCTTTCCTGGCAATTGTCAACACTTGTCGTCTTTTCAGGTATTTGGGACAAGGTTTTTGTTGAATGAATTATGATTTCCTTTGTAATTGTCACATTTAGGCTCAGAACTGCAGGATGGGTGTGACTGCTCTTCAACACAGACATTACATGGGGCTCTTAGGGACTTCCAGTTTTTTGGTGACATAACCTAGCTTCATGCATTTAGTGCACTGCATTGGTTTTCTTGGTACAATCTAATAGATTTTGGTTGGCCAAATAGGAATATTTTTTCCACCAATATTGAGACAGGCAAAATAAACACGACACTTTTACTCAGAACAAGTCCAGCTTCATTTGGCTTACCAAGTCGGTGGGCCTCTAGCACTGGTATTTCTTCACCTTTAGCATTCATTAGGCCTTCTTTGAGGTCTGCTATTGGTATTTCAGAGGGGACATCATATATCACAATTTTTTGTTGTATTTCTACTGGTATTGGTGATTTTAGGCTAGCTGTAACACATACGTTATTGATGCAGGTGATTTCTAGGTTTTTTTTTGGCATCTTTAGCATCCACTAACAAAACATCCAGGACTCCATCCCTTCTAATGTTTGCAAAAAATTGCATTTTAATAATTTGTAAAGATGCATCCTAATCTTCAAAATTTCTTTAGTTGTGAACAGTTGTGAATTGTTAATAGGAGTGAAATGCCCAAGGGGTTTCAAAAGGGGGGGGGGGGTCTTGTGGCTTGTTTCAGGTTTAATATCAGCCCTTATGGGTTAAAATTAGTCTCAGGTGGGGTATAAGAGAGTTTCTTTCTGTTTCTGCTTTCAACTAGCTGGTAACCATCATTGGGATCAGATTGCTTACTGGTACCAGGGGAAATGACATCAACAGCAATCATTGTAACTGTGCTATCATCATGGCTGGCTTCTTCATTGGAGGGATGTGCTAAATCCCCCCAGGATTGATCCCCCTTCAGAAAGGGGTCTAGGTGCATCTAGTTTGACATCCAGTCAAGGAAAGGAAAAAATGGCAGAAAATATATATAAGGCACTAAACCTGATATATATAACAAGTAAAATACTTGACCAGTTGGGATTGGCTGACAATAATCTTTGAAAACATCTGGTCTTTCAAAATTTGAATTTGGACAAAAGTTACTTCTACACTATAATTTATTTGAATATATTTATTCTGTTTCACAGCTATTGTCTTACATTACGTCTATCCAAGGTTGACGGTTTCTTTCATTAGGATATGTTTTTTTAACTTTAAGATCCTGTGTCAAAGATTAGACAGCATTTCTAAGATCAGGCTCAAGCTTTAAATGTGTGGCCAAGATTAGGCTCCCCAATTGTCTACTGAAAATTGTGAGTGTTTTGTATGGTTAAAATATTCAAGCTAATCATATAATTGTTAAGAAGACCGTGACACATCCAGTAGTGAAACAATCCACTTTCTAGGTAGTATGATAGAGATTTGAAAATGATTTAGATGTTAAAGATTGGATTAGATTGGATTAAATGAATTCTACTCCAGACAAAATAATTATATATTGAAAAGAGTACAGAAAAAGCATCAAGAGATGTATTAACTTTCTTTCATAAAAAGCATATATTTATCTAGCCTATATTTGACCATTAGGAGAGTAGATGGTATTAAAGTCAAATGAAGCCATTTTGGGAATTATTGAAGGTAGTTAAAAACCTAACAATTACAAGCACAAACAATAACATAATTATCAAATAATTTGAATTGTTGTTGTTTGGAGTTAGACAAATTTGATCAATATGTCATATACATCTGTATCACTTGATTTTTCTCTGCCTTATGTAATCACTAGCTTGCTTGGGTGTCACTTCAGTCAATATTCACAGAATTTGTTTATGTATAACTCATCTTGCTACTTATGGGGAGTTTTTCACCTGCAGCAGTTGCTTGCATTGAAAAACAGGAATCAAAATAACACAACTATGATTTATCATAATGCAAATGTAATATATATACCATACAACATAATTATAATAAATAATGCACATTTAACTTATTACCTGTCACATAATTCCAGGTATAACAATATAAACAAAACAAATAGATACCTCTAGATAGTTCAAACAATTAAAGTAAATAGTTTATTTTAGATAACTCTAAAATAAAAATATGCAGAGAGTGAAAAAAAAAAACTTATAGGGAATGGACCAAACCAGTAGTCTTAACAAATCCGCCTGATAAGTTTGTGCTTAGTCTTCTAGCCCAAGGTGGACATGTGGTTTCCCAGGGCATCAATAGCCCACCATCTATTATAAAAGCTGCTGTCCCTATGGGCAGTTTAATATCCTTTAAAATCATAGATAATATTACCCTATTTTAGAAACATTGCCTGGAGCAGACATATATCAGGTGCGTGCATGACTGAAATATATTGAAATTCAGTCTATTTAATCTGGTACATCCCTCAATGTTTACCTGAAATACTAAAAAAGTTCTAGTCACTTGTCTATGGAAGGGCTAACCTAAGTCTATGTAGCTTAGTCATAGCACCTTCTGGGCTAGGTATAGACTCTTTTACATTTCCTTTCTACTAAACCAGGGCTACTGGTCGCCTATTTGCTGACATCATACTGGTGGAGTAAAATTTAGATGCATAATAATTTGACCATTAGACTGCTTTGAAGAAAATAGCTACCCCAAAATTTTGATCAGATGTCTTTTGGGAAAAGAATGTGGTAGGGGGGCTGATTGTCTTCCAATCACCTTTGTCTCTTAGGAGGGGCACTGGAGCTTTCCAACTGTGCAAACCCCCTTCAAACTATATTCAACAAACTCTTCTATATATGTTGGAATTGTTGGAGCCTGATGGCCCCTCCCTGTAAGCAATGCTGCCTCTGATAAAACCTACCTTTTCTTCTTAAGAAATTCTATCATTTTCAGCCCCCCCCCATCCTTATAGTCATATTTGTTGAACTATAAGATCATTTTAATAAAATTTCCAAATCTCAAAATTTTGATCAGATGTCTTTGAGGGTTGTTGAGTGTCAATGTTGTAAAAAGCATGCTTATCATTTTTTAATTATTTTTTGAGACAATGGTTGAAAAAAGAAACTTAACCCCCTATGACAAAACGACCTGATAAAAAACATGATAAATTGAGTTCGTTAAGTAGGTAGTTCATTAGTTCAATTAATTAAGCCATTAATTAATTGAGTGCCCATAAATAAATAAGTAAAAAAAACTTAAGCATAAATAGGTTTCTATTTTGGAGGGTTCTAACTCTTTTTGTGCATTGAAGGGGTTTGGCTTTTTCTAATTTATCTAACATTATACAAGTTTGTTGTAGCAATATTAATGGAAATTAAAGTATGCAAGTTATCTGGTGTTTGTAGGCTGTTTAACTATTTTTGAAATGAATGACCGTTTTGAAATAAATCTCACTGCTCATCAGCGAAATTTCGAAAATCATTTCATTCTATATAAACCAAAACATAAAGTTGGGCATATGCACAAAAGCTTTGTTCCTAATGTATGAAATATTTAATCTTTCCTTTTCTTATAAGGAAGGGCCTGTCTCTCTTCCCTACCGTCACCTGTGAACGCATGCCAGTTGGAAGTCTTCAGATTAAGGGCACTTAGACTGGCTTGCTTGTAAGGGACCAACATTTCACCAGAATGTTCCCAGCACAGCCAAGTGACTTACAAAACATATTGATCCAATTGGACCATCTAGGTAAATGAAGCATTGGTTTTTTTTTTTTTTTTTTTTTTTTTTTTTTTTTTTTTTGTCAGATATTTAATGATAAAAGTTAACAAAACGTCAGATTCAAAACGGATCTAGCAAAAATTTTCAACTTGAACTCTCATGTGGGTAACCATTTTAATCCATAAAGTGTACTGTTTGGATCTGTAGATGGCAACGAGCTGAAACCATATACCAAAGGCGAAAATATATAGAAACTGTAAACAAGCACCCCCAGAACGGACATAAATAGTATTTGATAAGCAGATGACATAAGACGCCTTCGTGGGACTAATTCAGGTATTGTTTCCATAAGGTAGTCCAAAATCACACCAGACAGCATTGATGCAAACAGAAGGGCCGGGAAGTAATGATGAAAATAAAGTACACGACCCATTGACCAAAATGGCACGTAATGTAAAAGCCACTCAACAAAAAGCCAACCACAGGCGTGATATACTCGATTTTGCAGCAACTTCTGTCTATCTGATGGGACATATCCCCTTTTTTCTCGAAACTTGTTGATGCCAACCATGATCAAGTAGAATCCCATAATTAAAATATTACTGGACCAGATAACTGGGTTCCCAAGCAGGTATACCCTTGATCTTTGTCCGTCTCCAGCAGAGAACCATTGACCCTTAAAAAAAAAAAAAACACTAAACATGACGATTACACCAATTGATTGTTATGCAACAGACTTGATGTACCGCTAAATAATCGGTAATCGGTACTTCGCTATACGTAAATAAATACTGGCAAAAAGTCCATTGAATAAATAAGTCCAATAGTTATTCCTTCGGTTGAAAAAAAAATCCAATCCATGTACAATATATTACCTTATACCTTAGTTCCTCCAGTGCCTCTAGAGGCACACAGAGCGTCAGTGAGTAGCCTCCAATCTTCTATCAAGTGGGCAGCAGAGTAGATGTCCTCCCACTTTGGGATGAGACCATTTAGAAAAATACAATTTTATTGCAGTTGGTCACAATGAAAAGGAGATTATAAATAAGATGGTTTTGGACATTGGAATTTCTATGCTTTTTATGCTTTTATCTCCCAACCATTTTCTAGGTTTTGTGCTCGGTCATCTCTTTTTGAAGATATGATACCTTATAATAATTTACTAAATAATTATGGTAAAACCATATTATTATGACTTATAATAGGCTACCATATAATGAATAATTAATTTTTTAGATTCTAGAGACTTCTAACCGCTTGGAACAGTCAAGAGATATTGAATGTATTTGGCTCAATTGGCAAACTATGGAATCTCCCATGCTGATAGGCATCACCGCTGTTAAACAAGGTAATTTGTAACTGTGACGTATTTAGAAAGGGGCCTTGGCCCCTCCCGAAATGTCCAAAGAATTTTTTTTAAGAGTTTAGGGTCTTGATCAAAGCAGCCCCCTTCATTTTTTGTTGTATATACAACAAATATTGTTGAAGTTTATATATTATATATTTATATTGTATATTATATATTATATTATATATATTTGATATATATTATCAAATATGATAAAGTTTATTATATATAAACTGCTGCAGAGCAATAAAATTTCTCCCATTTACAGATCTTTTATATATCTGTTTAGGTCCTACACTTTTAAGATCTCTGTCTTGTTCTTAGCCGAGGATTGTAATTCCCTTGGTCATTCCAACCCTTTGCTCGAGTCTCTGGCAAGTCTTATTTCATACATATTATGATTATGTTTAATCAGGTTGAAAGCTGCGTAACCTTTGTTGCTAGTATTTGACTCGACATGACTCGGGGATATTTAAAAAGAAAGTGCATTGCATATTGAGAGGTATCTTAATGGCAAAACAAAACTGTCTACACTCTCTTTATCATTAAAAAAAAACATTGCATGCAGTTGATGAAGATGGTCATTTAACTCCTTATGTTTCCGTTGTTGAGGCAGGGGTAAATGGTATTTAGCTAATCTCATTCCTGGCAAAACCATTCCAGTCTACGTAATTATTGATGAATGGCCTTTCAGTTGTAATTTTATACACCTTTTTTTTAGAATGAAAAACATTAGCCATCTAAGACCATTGCATTGATGATAATCATCCAGATCAGTTTCCTGTTGGGAGTAGATCTACAATTATTTTCCACCTTGTTGGCTAACATGAAAACCTCAACAATGGTGTAAATACTTGATTTCACTTCAAATTCTAATAGAATAGTTTATTTGTAAACCGTAGCAATACACTAACTTTCTTTAATACCTCAGTGAAGTTATGAAATTTTAAAACTTTTTGTTCATAGCAGCCGTCATAAGTCCTTAGCTATGTGAGAGAAGCTATGCTGTATAGCAGAGTAGTCTTTTGTCCGAGAGTTTTTATTTGCTTAGTGATTTTTGGAAATGAATATACTGATATTCTAACTGGCCCTTTCCCCTTAAATTCAAAACACATAGAAAGGCAGGGTTCTTTAGTTTCTTGGGAAAGATGGAGTGAAATGAAGACGGATACAAGACATGAGTTACAGTGGCTGCTTTATTATTACAAACTTTCTAATCTCATAACTCAAACTGAAAAAAACCTGCTCCTATGGTTGTTGCTCATTTTAACCATCAATAAGGGCCACAAAATCCTTGTTGAATAAGAGAAGAGGATTATTGATGAGTTTGAGGTATGAAAACGGATGCAAGACATGAGCTACAGTGGCGGCTTTAATATTACCAACTTTCTAATCTCGTAACTCAAACTGAGAAAAAAACAGCTCATACAATTCTTGCTCATTTTAAATTTCAATAAGGGCCACAAAGTCCTTGTTGAATAAGATAAGAGGAATATTGATGAGCGTGAGAAATGAAAAAGTATACACGACATGATTTACACTGGCGGCTTTATAATTACCAACTTTCTAATCTCATAAGTCAAACGGAAAAAAACTGCTTCTACGATTATTGCTCATTTTCACCATCAATAAGGGTCACAAAATCCTTCTTGAATAAGAGAAGAGGATTATTGATGAGTTTGAGGTATGAAAACGGATACAAGACATGAGCTACAGTGGTGGCTTTAATATTACCAACTTTCTAATCTCGTAACTCGAACGGAAAAAAACTGTTTCTACGGTTGTTGCTCATTTTAACCATCAATAAGGGCCACAAAATCCTTGTTGAATAAGAGAAGAGGATTATTGATGAGTTTGAGGTATGAAAACGGATGCAAGACATGAGCTACAGTGGCGACTTTAATATTACCAACTTTCTAATCTCGCAACTCAAACTGAGAAAAAAACAGCTCATACAATTCTTGCTCATTTTAAATTTCAATAAGGGCCACAAAGTCCTTGTTGAATAAGAGAAGAGGATTATTGATGAGCATGAGATATGAAAACGAATACAAGACATGAGTTACAGTGGTGGCTTTAATATTACCAACTTCCTTATCTCACAACTCAAACTGAAAAAAAAACAGCTCCTACTATTGTTGTTGATTTTAACCATCAATAAGGGCTACAAAATCCATGTTGAGTAAAAGAAGAGGATTATTGATGAGCATGAGATATGAGAACGGATACAAGACATGAGTTACAGTGACGGCTTTAATATTACCAACTTTCTAATTTCATAACTCAAACTGAAAAAATCAGCTCCTAAGACTGTTGCTCATTTTAACCATCAATAAGGGCCACAAAATCCTTGTTGAATAAGAGAAGAGGATTATTGATGAACATGAGGTATGAAAACGGATAAAAGACATGAGTTACAGTGGCGGCTGTAATATTACCAACTTTCTAATCTCATAACTCAAACTGAAAAAAAAACAGCTCCTACGATTGTAGCTCATTTTAACCATCAATAAGGCTCATGTAAAGGCCATCAATAAGGGCCAGGTATGAGGTATGAGTTATTTAAGAACGGATTGATGGACAACGATAGTTGCGTTGTTTGTCCCCTATCTTCTGACGCCTCGTTTCATTTTTCCATTTTTTGAACCAAGTCCTTTCTCCTAAGGCCTGCAAAGAAAGGAGAATGATGACTCTGAAATCAGTTCTCCTATCTCCTCTTGGAATAAGCGTAATAATCAAATAAAATATGAAATATGCCTGACAATTATGCTGCCTTGAAGGTTACAAGAATTGAAAATCCATTTTGGAATTTAAGGTTTTGAAATACAGTTAAATTTTAATAAAACGTAAGAATATGAATTAGGTCGTTTTTTTGGCCATGGTCTAAGGAAAAAGGTGCCAGAACTCCTGTGTTAGAAAAACAGTTAAAGGAAGAGGACTTAAGAGGAAAGGCCGTGGCCGACTTGAAAAAGGAAAAAGGCGCCAGAACTCCTGTGTTAGAAAAACAGTTAAGGAAAAAGGACTTAAGAGGAAAGGCCAGGGCCGTATTTGTGAATGAAACCAGCTTTTCAAATGAACTTGCTTAAGACATAAGAATAACTTCTAAGCCAAAGCATTAATAATCTCTTTTATGGAATAGACCACCATTCAGAAGGCCTCTCAGTCATGGCGCCCATAATCACCTTACTTGACATTAGTCTGGAGTTCTTTGATAACCGTGACCAAAGTTCTGATGCTCAAAAGTTGGACTTAATGTATCTGCACTGGAATTAGTGGAGGCCCAATAACGTCAAGTGGTCAGTACCCCCGGAATACAAGCGGTCCTCGTTTCTACCGGTCCCTGTTTCTACCAGCCGGCTGGCAAGATTCCCACGACTCCCCTGTGGATTCCATGACACAACTGGCAAGATTTCCACGGCATGCCCTGTTTCCGTGACCAAGTTGACGTAATCTTGTTGCAGTATTAAAAGGAACACAGCTGGTAGGATTCCCATGACACCCGGGATTCCCGTGACCAGGTGTAATAGAGGATGACGCCATCGTGTATGACTTAATAGCTTTATTTAGGATGATAGAATCATACCAGGATTTATTGTAAATATATTATTATTATACATTAACATGGATTCTATTTTTCGTCGGAACGTTCAACGTGTTTTTTTATTTCTTTAGAGACGTGTTTTTCTTTAGTTCTTTGTCCTCGGTAGGACTTGAAAGATCAATTTCCATCCAAAGGAACAACGCTTCAGCCGCCAGGACCAACAAGCTATTTTTAAAATTTTTTATCGAGGAATACTTTCTACATGGTAGCCTATTGCGTGTGAGAGAAATTCCGAGTTTTAGCGCATGCTGGAATGACATGTTTCTTACGTCTGTGATAATTGGCATGCAGACGGAGAATATTTATTTGTAGACATTATTGTTTCCAATGTTTTCTTAGAGAATGATCTAAGTTTTTAGAATACATAGGGAAATGGTGCAAAAGACATATGATTTAATTCCATATTTTATTAATTTTTTTCTTGGTAATATTTTCTCCCAGTTCGAAGCCACTCCACATTTTAAAAACGAACACACCCCATACGCCATTGCCGCCTCTGAAACAGGAGGTTCAATATCCGTATAGATTTTCGGTAATTCTAAATCATTTAACTTTTTGCTTTTCAGCCTTCTTTGACTAGAATTTTTTTTTACCACAAATCTGCTGAAAACCCCGCTTTATAGTGACACAGTCTTTCTTGGCTAAAATAAATGTCTATGTAAATCCTTTATTTTTTAGGATTAGCAGCAACTTTTAGAAACGAACGCGCCCCATACGACATTGCTGCCTCTTAAACAAGAGATTCAATAGCCGTATAGATTTTCGGTAATTCTAAATCATTTGACTTTTAGCTTTTCGGGATTCTTCTGGGTAGAATTCTAGTTTTGTAGCACAAATCAGCTGAAAACCATTGTGTGTTTCCCACGAATGCGATATTTGAGGTACAGAGGGGAAATTCTATTTCTAGAACCCTCCTGGTGATAATCAAAAGCGAGCGTTTTGAGTGTGTTCATCTTTTTATCTTGACAAATATTGACACGAAAGCCTAATCGCCAAAGGAGGTGAATGGATCCGATTTTAGAAAACTTTTATTAGCACCACATCGTGCATTGCAAAATGTTCAAGGTGAAGGTTTCTTGGACCAGATATATGAATATTAGCCCTAACCCCTTTGTTTATAGGCATAATAACCAATTTTCATCAAGAACATATTTTCATCGAAAAGCACCAAATTCTACATTTCTTGTAGATTAGCACCTTATGATTTTTTTTGGAACACCAGCCTTTCCTGGCTTTAATATTTCTTGACGATAATGCATAATCGCGTTTTGTGGAGGTAAAAGAAGACTACAACTTATATTCTGTACACGAGTGCCTGAGTCATATGTTTCAAACGAAAAAATTCAAAGATGCACTGAGAGATCAACAGAGGTAACACTAACAAGATAAACCACGACACAACACTATAAAAATATCCTAATTCATACATTTCAAATGAAAAAATCCAAAATGCACTTTGAAACATAAACAGAGGTAACATAGGCAAGATAAACCACGGCACAACCCTACAAAAAAATCCTAAGTCGAAAGAAGTTACGTTGCAATTCTGAATTTTTTTTTCCCCAGGGAAGATAAAAAGATATTTATCGGTTTTTTGATTCACCATAGAAGAGAAAAAGTTCCACTTCATTTCTGAATTTTTTCAATGAAGAAAGAAAAGTTCGAGTTCTGTTCTGAATTTTTCCAAAAAATAGAAAAAGTTAAATAAATAAAAGTTTAAATAGGGATCAAATCCTTTAAATAGATAGTGATTTTCACAAACAGTGATAAAATGTCACAAAAATACTACACTGCATAAGTGACCGAAATATCTAGTATTTTTTGTGAAATTTTATCACTGTCTATTAAAAGGATTTAATCCCTATTTGAACTTCTATTTATTTAACGTCGTGGAAAGGCAGTGTGGTCTCCGTAATTTTTTACTTCATATTTATGGGGATGATTTGACCAAATAATGACGGTCACTGCATATTTGACTGTATGGAAAAGCAGCATGGTCTCCGAAATTATCTATGTCATAGAAAAAGTTCCAGTTCAATTCTGAATTTTCCTAAAGAAGAGAAAGAAGTCTCATGTCACTTGAATTTTCTCGAAGAAAAGACACAATTTTAAGTTTTATTCTGATTTTTTCCCCTACAAGATAGTATATCTTATGCCCCGATTCTGAATTTTTTCCCAAGAAGAGAGAAAGCTCCGCTTTAATTCTGAGATTTCTCAAAAAAGTTCAAGTTCTGTTTCGGATTTTCCATAGAAGAGAAAGAAGTTATACTCCGATTCCAGATTTTTTCCTGAGATGAGAAAAACTTATACTTCGATTCTGAATTTTTCCTGAGAATAGAAAAACTCCACTTTAATTCTGAATATCCTCAACGAAGAGAAACAAGCCTTACTTTGTAGGATTGATTTTGGGTTTGATTGAACTTTTTTATTCTATAACAAGTATTTGGGGCGATATTAGAATTTCTGTGGAAAAACTTGATACTTCAAAGTTAAATTTGTCACCATTGACAGAAAACTTGCTACTATTAGAAAATTCTTTTACTATTAAGAAAACCCTGTTACTTCCAAGAAAAAGTTTGTTAGTATTAAGAAGAACTTGTTACTTCTACGAAAAATGTTTTTAGTATTAAATAAAACTTTTGTTAGGATTAGGAAAAAACTTTTTATTTTAAAGGAAAAATTATTCAGTCTTAAGAAAACCTTGCTACTTCTAAGAAAAAAACTTGTAACCATTAACAGAAAATTGTTACTTCTAAGAGATATTTGCTACCTTGGACAGAAAACTTGCTACTATTAGAAAAAATTTGATACTTCTTAAGAAAAACATATTACTTCCAAGAAAAAATTGTTACTAATAAGAAGAGCATGTTACTTCTACGAAAATTTTTGTTATTGCTAAGTAAAACTTTTGTTAATATTAAGAGGAAACTTGATACTCCTAAGAAAAATTTGTTAGTAATAAGAAAAACTTGCTACTGCTAAGAAAAATATTTTTATTGTTAAGAGAAACTTGCTCCTTTTTAAGAAAAACCTTGTTACCGTTAAGAAAAAACTTGTTACTTCTAAGAAAAATTTGTTACCTTTGACAGAAAACTTGCTACTTCTAAGAGAAATTGTTACTATTAAGAAGAACTTCTTACTTCTAAGAAAAAAATTTGTTAGTATTAATTAAAACTTTGTTAGTATTAAGAAAAAACTTGTTAATTCTGAGAAAAAATTTGATAGTGATAAGACAAACTTGCTTCTTCTAAGACAAATTTGTTAGTGTTCAGTAAAACTTGCTGCTTCTAAGAGAAATTTGTTATCACTAACAGAAAACTTGATACTATTAGAAAAAATTTGTTACTATAAAGAAAAACCTGTTACTTCCAAGAAAAATTTTTACTATTTAGAAGAACATGGTACTTCTAAGAAAAATTTTGTTAGTATTAAGTACAATTTTGGCTAGCATTAAGAAAAAACCTGTTACTTCTAAGGAAAAATTTGTCAGTGTTAAGAAAAACTTTCTACGTCTAAGAAAAAACTTGTTACCATTAACAGAAAATTGTTACTTCTAATAAAAATGTGTTACCTTTGAAAAAAAAGCTTGCTACAGTTAAAAAAATTGTTACTATTAAGAAAAACCTGTTACTTTCAAGAAAAAGTTTTACTATTAAGAAGAACATGTAACTTCTGCGAAAAATTTTGTTAGTATTAAGTAAAACTTTTGTTAGTATTAAGAGAAAACTTGATACTTCTAAGAAAAAACTTGTTACCATTAACAGAAAACTTGTTATAAAAATTTGTTGCCTTTGACAGAAAACTTGCTACTATTAGAAAAAATGTGTTACTATTAAGAAATTCCTGTTACTTCCAAGAAAAATTTTTACTATTAAGAAGAATATGTTACATCTAAGAAATATATTGTTAGTATTAATAAAACGTGTTACTTCTAAGAAAAAAATTTTTAGTGTTAAAAAAACTTGTTACTTCCATGAAAACATTTGTTACTGTTAAGAATAAAATGTTACTTCTAAGAAAAATTTTGTTAGTATTAAATAAAACTTTTGTTAATATTAAGAGGAAACTTGTTACTTCTTAGAAAAAATTTGTTATTGGTAAGAAAAACTTACTACTTTAAAGAAAAACGGCTCGTATAAATAATATTAGTTTTAGTCTTCCTTTACCTCCACAAAACGCAACTATGCCTTATCGTCAAGATATATTAAAGTCAAGAAAGGCTGGTGGTCCAAGAACAATCATAATTCCTGACGTTTTTATAAAGCAAGAAGAGAGAAAACTGACTCGTGTACAGAATATAAGTTTTAGCCTTCTTTTACCTCCATAAAACGTGATTATGCGTTATCGCCAAGAAATATTAAAGCCAAGAAAGGATGGTACTCCAAGAATAACCCCAAGGTGCTTATCTGCAAGAAATGTAGAATTTGTGCTTTTCGATGAAAATATGTAAAAAAATAAATGGAAAATTCAGCCTGGTAAGATTGATGAGTGTCAGGTCGTAGTCAAAGAACTTCACAGTTTCGTGAAGAGCTAGGGAAAATCATAGAAAATCATTGCTTATTTACTGTATCAGTGAAAAATCTAAGTTTTGTATTCTATTGAAGCAGATTTGATTTTTGAAAAAGGGGAAATACCTCCAAAGGGTGTAACGGGTCTTGATAAAAGTGATATAGCACATCAGATACAGCACATCAAAAAATTATAGTGTGAAGGTTTCAGACGTTTATCTACAAGAAATGTAGAATTTGATGCTTTTTCAATGAAAATATGTGGAAAATGGAAAATTCAAGCTGGTAAAATTGATTAGTGTGAGGTAGTAGTCAAAGAACTTCACAATTTTTGAAGACTCAGGGAAAAATCTTAGAAATCATTAGTTTTTGGCTGATACGGTGAATGGCTTGCGAAAACGTGAACCAATGGGTTGAAGCATAATTTTTAACAAGAAATGTTTGAAAATATGTCTTGGAGGGGATTATTTGATGTCAAGGGGTGTCGCAGTGCAGGAATATTGTGGCAGTGTGGTGTAAATTGCTTGGGTATTACGTTCTGGCAATGAAATGCCAAGTTTCGCTGTTCAAATAAAACCACTGTTTAATTTAGATTCATAAGCTTATTTTTTGTAGGAAAATTGAAAATGTCTTCTGGGGGGGGGGGGGGTTGTTGAGGTGGGTGACAGGCGCATAATTCCGTTGTGGTGTGGAGTGTTTTGTGGAGAATCATGATGGGCTTGGCTTGCAAAAACATGAATCACTGAATTGAAGCATAATTTTTAACAAGAAATGTCTTAGAAATGATAAATGGGGTGTCAAATAATGACGCTGTGGTGTGAATAAAATGGAGTATATGTTCTACAGCTTAAAAGTTAAGGTGGAGATGTTAAAAGAAATTCTTTTGGAGGGGGGGGGGAATGAAAATCTAACTTGTATTCAAAGAAACGGGATATTTTCATTAAAAGCCTTTAAAATAATAAAATAGAGCCTAAAAATTGACCCCTAATATCAACCCCTTGTAACTCTTTGAATAGAAATACAAAAGAAAAGCTGTAAACTCTCTGTGTTCTTTTCTCTGTGAATTGTCTACTTCTCTGTAAAGTTCTCTGTAAAGGCCTCTTTGGGGCCTGATGGTAGCGTTGGCCTATTATCTGGGTTCTAACGGTGGAGGATGTCTAGAATCTCTAACCATCACATAGTTTATGTTTAGAGTATAAAATGTTTATTTGTACATATAATACAGTGAATGTACATATGGCGAGGACAGATACAGAATTAAAACTGACTCAAATAATCTAAATTTGTAACATATATTCAGCACAATATGCAGATACACATCCGGCCGTTTGACAGAACTGCTCTATTTTTAATCTGTCAACTTCTAGGAATTACAGCAAATATTCAGAATTAATTTAGTTATCAAGGAAATGGGATTTGACTAGGAAATGGACCTTTTGAAATATACTTAGAATTTTAATTATTGTTTTCAACCCATAAAAACCCACTTCCAAAGTTTAAAGATTTTCCCCGGGGTTTTCAAAATCTTTTTTTTTCAAAAAAAAAAACGATTTTATATCCTCAAACAAAGGTACACTTAAAAAGAACATAAAATAAAATACTGACACTAAAGTGAATCAACAAGACACAAGATATTATATTTTTCCAATTGGCACTTTCATTTCTCTTTATATTGTCCTGCTGAGTTCGCATAAAAGTCGCATAGCTACACCTAACAGGAAAATTTGCACATCGTCAGAATATCTTTTAAAAGATCTTAAATTTGCACGGAAAACTTAAACAAAAATGATAATCTTCAACTGAAACACAATGAGATTTTTCTTTACTTTCCTTTTACCCAAAGCTTTAATTCTTTCTTTTTCCAAATTATGCGGTTCTTTTACTATTCATAAGATATCAAACGTAAGTAAATACATCACTTGAGAAAAGTTGGTCACGCATCTTTCACTCGTCATTTATATATCTTTGTTTTTCCTAGTTCAAAGAAGGCACTTCTCCTGTCCAGTTAATCACCGTAAAAATTAGCTACATCCTCATTTTGACTTGACATCAAGTCCCAACACCGTTTATACTGCAATAACACAATGATCTCTATAATCATCTTACTCTCCTTATCTCTATAATTGTTTCAATACTCTCTATAATAACCTGGAGGTTTATTTCTTGTTTTCCTATTGCTTCTCCTAAGACTACTTGATTCTCCACTTGAGCCTACTTTAGCCTCTATTTCCCCTTTATCTATCTCTACACTAACTAGACTAGGCTCCATTTGAACCTCATGCTGTACGCTAGAAACAGAGCTATCCTCCATTATTCCTGAAGTTACTGCTGGAGTCTCCACTGGAATCTGGTATACAGATGATGTTGAATCGATTCTCCAATGCCCACTCTAACTCCAATTCTACAATTTTTTATTCCTCTGATATTGATTTATTTGTTATTACTGGTTGCTCAAGACAATTTTGAACTACCAAAAGTTTCTCACCCGGACGTTGACATAAGCTATAACCGTTGCTGTTTTTCTCTTTGTCATTAGATTTTACTTTACTAGTGGCAATATTAGGTTTATTGATCATATCAATTTTTTTTCCTAACGTAGGTTTGACGTTCCGATGCATTTTATTCCTACGCAAGCACAAATTACAGTTCTCGCAATACTCTCGAACTTTTGCACCCATTCTATCAAATACAAAGATATGGCTCACTCGATCTAATGTCTTCTCCATTGACATGTGACCACCAATGAGTAAGTGATCATGAACCAGTTTTATTGCCGAATCTACTAGGACACTTGGCAAGACTATTTTAGCTGTTCTAGGGATCCCTTTGACCTTGCCAACGCCTCCTAGCGGATAACAATGAAGAAAACTTTCTTTTAGAAACAGGTCGTAAAAAATATTCAACAGCTAAGACACAAAATTATTATATGTCATTTTCCCTGGCACGGAACTCTTATCCGCCCTGTCGACTTCTGGCACGCTCTTTTCCGCCCTGTCGACTATTTTTTCTCTGGCACGGAACTCTTTTCCGCCCTGTCGACTTCTGCCACGCTCTTTTACGCCCTGTCGACTATTTTCCATGGTACGAAACCTGCAGGGTTTTCGAGGTTCGGTGCTCCAACGCCTACCTCTCTCTTCGCCCATGGGAGCTCAGACCTTCCTTTCCCAGGATCCTCTGAACCCGTTAACCGCTCAGACCTTCCTTTCCCAGGATCCTCTGAACCCGTTAACCGCTGGTGTGTCGGTCGACCGTCGTCCGCCCCTTCACCAGCTTCATCTCTCTCGACACAACGCCTCATTACCTTGGTTCCTAATAAATTCTCAGTTATCTGGTCCCTCGGTCAACCATAGTTCGCCCCTTCACCAGCCTCATCTCTCTCGACACAACGCCTCATTACGTCGGTTACTAATAATAAATTTCTCGTCTCTCTTGATAATACACCTTTCTAGATCAGTGCCTTATAAAAATTTCTCAGTTTCTCGTCATAACTTTTTTTTTGTCCTAAAATTTCTGCTTAAATTCCTAATATGACCCCTACATCCTGCACTAAAAAAAAAATCTACCTATCCCCCTGGTCACGTTTTACGTCAGGCCAGTTCTGACGGAGTCCTTCCTTCTGTCCAACAAAATTCAGTATCTACGGTTGCTGAAAAAATTCCTGCTTTTCTTCAGCAATTTCGTTTTCAATAGTTTTAAAATGCTACGCATCATAATCAGAATCATAATCATTATGGTATTTTAATAAATATCTCTCAATTTTTAGTCTCGAGCCTTAAATAAAACAATCCATGCCTATACGATCAGAAAAACCTACTAATCCCCCATACCCAGATCGATATGATTTTGTGGCAATCTCCACCCTCTTATAAAACTGATACACTGTTTCATTGGATGATTGCCTCAATTCAGCTAAATCTTTGAATTTTTTTTTTTCCAGCTGTCTTTCCTGGTAAATATGCTTGCGTCATTTCCTTTTCAAGTTCCTCTAAATTTATAATATTGGAGGAATCTCTATCCTCAAAAAAATTAAGCAATGACCCTGTTACTCTAAGCGGTACTGCATCTATCACCTGCGATTCTGACCAGCCCAGCAATACTTTTACCCTTCTCAATTGCCTAAAAAAAGGTTTTATAAATTTTGCATTTTCAAGAACTGGAATATTTCCCAGGGGATCCATTACTGGCCCAATTACTCTTTGATTCAAATTCTCCTTGTTGCTCTTATCCTCAATAGGTTTATCTGTTATATCATTCTCAGAATTATTCCCCATATTTACACTACTTCTTACAGTGGCATTTTCTTTGGCCATTAAATTACCCACAGTAGTCAAAAATTTTACGATTGAAGTGGGATTATAATCCCGAATTGAAGAATCAAAATTCAAAGGGACATTTAAACCTTTATTTCTTATTTCTTTGAAAAAGGACGAAGAAATATCTTTGTCAAATTCAGGATCTAAAATTGGAATTACGCTCATTTTAAACGAGAAAAAAAATATGAGTAAAACAAATTAATTAAGTCAACGCTGTAAAAACAAGGTAAAATCGTTATTCAACACTCCTAACAGATTTCCTACTCGCGTGCGAACTTAAAATGCATGACTTACTTTCGTAAATTGTCCTTCAACGTTCTTCACTTTTTCTCAAAAACTGGAATCTGGAGCTGGAACCTTAAATTGAAGCGGGATCCTGGAAGCTGGAACTGAAGCTGGAACCTTGAACTGGAACCTCAAAGCTGGAACTGGAATCTTTGACGATGCAAACGGCAACAAGTTTTTTAACTTCCGACGTCAAACGATGAAAAGTTTTTTGGCACGTATCAATAACACAATATTGCACGAGCCAAAACGGCTTTCAGCGGATAGTCTCTACGCCACAATTATAGTTGAAAAGATGAATTTTACCAAAATTGGAAGGTTAGGAAACTTACGACGACAATTTAGGTGACGGGCCTCAAAAGGAAATGTTAGCTTGATATGTGCAATCCTCTCCGGCAAAAACCGGCAATCCTCAAACATGGTATGAACTGCAATCCTCTCCGGCAAAACCGCTGCACCACTTTGTAAACTCTCTTTGTTCACTTCTCTGTGAATTGTCTACTTCTCTGTAAAGTGAGACTTCTTCTGTTTGGGGCCTTATGGTAGCGTTGGCCTATTATTTGGGTTCTACCGGTGGAGGATGTCTAGAATCTCTATCCATCACATAGTTTATGTTTAGAGCATAAAATGTTTATTTGTACATATAATACAGTGAATGTACATATGGCGAGGACAGATACAGAATTAGAACTGACTCAAATAATCTAAATTGGTAACTTATATTCAGCACAATATGCAGATACACATCCGGACATTTGACGGAACTGCTCTAGTTTTAATTTGTCAACTTCTAGGAATTACAGCAAATATTCAGAATTAATTTAGTTATCAAGGAAATGGGATTTGACTAGGAAATGGACCTTTTGACATATACTTGGAATTTAACTATTGGTTTCAACCCAGAAAAACCCCCTTCCAAAGTTTACAAAGCATTTTAAAGATTTCAGAGGGGGTAAAAATTCACAATTCGTGAAAATGTAAGGGACCGGGCATACTGAATTTCTCAAAATCTACCAGGATTTGAGGGTTTTCCAACTCGTAATCCTCTGTTAGCTGTCTTGATGAAAATTGGCTATTATGCCTGTAAACAAAGGGCTTAGGGCTAATATTTATATTTCTGGTCCAAGAAGCCTTCACTTTGAACGTTTTGCAATGCACGATATGGTGCTAATGAGTCTTCTACAATCGCATCCACTCACCTCCTTTGGCGATTAGTCTTTCTTGTCGATATTTGTCAAGATGACAAGACAAACAGGCACTACAAAACGCTCACTTTTGATTATCACCTGGAGGATTCCAGAAATAGAATTTCCCCTTTGTTCCTCAAATATCGCATTCATGGGAAAAGCAATGGTTTTCAGCTGATTTGTGGTAAAAAACTAGAATTCTAGCCAGAAGAAGGCCGAAATGCCAAAAGTCAAATGATTTAGGATTACCGAAAATCTATACGGATATTGAACCTCCTGTTTCAGAGGCAGCTAGGCCGTATGGGGTGCGTTCGTTTCTAAAAGGTGCTGCTAATCCTAAAAAATAAAGGGTTTATATAGACATTTATTTTAGCCAAAAAAGACTGTGTCACTGCAAAGCGGTGTTTTCAGCCGATTTGTGGTACAAAACTAGAATTCTAGCCAAAGAAAGCTAAACAGCTAAAAGATAAATGATTTCAATTACCGAAAATTTATACGGATATTGAACCTCCTGTTTCAGACGCAGCAATTCCGTATGGAGCGCGTTCGTTTCTAAAATGTGCTGCTAATCATAAAAAAATAAATGGCTTACATAGACATTTATTTTAGGCAAAAAGAGTGTGCCACTGTAAGGCGGGGGGTTTTGAGCCGATTTGTGGTGAAAAAAAACTAGGATTCTAGCCAAAGAAGGCTACAAGCCAAAAGTTAAATGATTTAAAATTACAGAAAATCTATACCAATATTGAACCTCCTGTACCAGAGGCGGCAATGGCGTATGGGGTGTTTTCGTTTCTAAAAGTGTCACTGGCGTTGAACTGGAAAAAAATAATACCAAGAAAAGAAATCAATAAAATATGGAATTAAGTCATATTTCTTGTGCACCATTTCTCTATGTATTGGACAAGCTTGGATGATTCTCTAAGATAACATTGGAAACAATAATGTCTAGAAATAGATATTCTCCGTCTGTGTGCCAATTATCACTGACGTAAGAAACATCATTCTAGCACACGCAAAAAATGGGAAGTCCTCTGATGCAACAGGCTATCATGTAGAAAGTATCTCTCAATACAGAATTTTTGGAAATAGCTTGTTGGTCCTGGCGTCTGGCGCGTTGTTGCGTTTGATGTAAATTTATCTTTCAATTCATACAGAATACAAAAAATTAAAGAAAAATAAAATTTCTTGAAAGAAAGAAAAACGCGTTGAAAGTTTTGATGGAAAATAGAATGTCAAAAAGTATTAGGGTACAGTGCTGTGTGCGCTGCAATTACGTAAGATGTACACCTTCATTACGCAACATGTGTGGCGTCATTGCATAAGGCCCATGTGTGTGCCGTCATTACGCAACACCCACGTGTGTGCCGTCATTACGCAGCAAGTGCGTAAGGTGTGTGCCATCGTTAAGTTATTCCCAGTAAATCCATTTATCATTACATCAACCTAAATAAATATATTAAGTCACCACGTCATCATTTTTTACACTTGGTCATGGGAATCCCGCGTGTCATGGGAATCTTGCCAGCTGTATTGCTTTTAATAATGAAACAGGATTGCGTCAACTTGGTAACGGAAACGGGTTATGTCGTGGGACTCTTGCCAGTTGTATCATGGAATCTACAGGGTGTGCTTCTTTGGAATCTTACCAGCCGGTTGGTAGATACAGGGACCGTTAGAAACAGGAACATCTTGCATTCTGGGGGTACTGACTGCTTGAAGTAATTGGGCCCCCACTACTACTGGACACCAGGAAAGGACTTTGAAATTTCCAAAATAGTTAAGCAGAATGTCGAAGGGTATAGTGACAAAACGTCATCATTTTTTAAGTAGATGGATCTAAAATTTTTTATGGTTGGTGTCCTGCTCTTCAAAAAAAGGTGCATCCAATAAATACTGCTCCCTATTTACCAAATCTGAGACCAGTAGATGCTCAAATTAGATGATTAGTTTCGAAGCCATATACTGACCTTAAAGATGCTTTCAGTGACTTCAAGCATCATGATGAAAGACAGTATCATGTTGATGCAGCACAAAAATATATGATTTTATCAAAATATAAGAAGGACAAAGCCTTCCAATTGACCAGCAATTAAATCTGCAAGATGAAAAGCAAAGGACTACAAACCAAAAAATGCTAAGACAAAATGTCCAGGCTATTCTATTTTGTGGTTTTCATGAACTGGCCTATGCGGGGTCTTTGTGAAAAAACTGATATCCTTTCTACGCTGCAAATGCCTTGACTGTCCTAGATCTTGCAAAGTATATTGTTAGGCTCGGCTTAAAGTTCGGAGTCTTCATGAAAAAATTAGTTGGAATAAGCTTAAATGGAGGTAGTAGCATGTCCGGTTCGTACAATAGCAGTCAAGACAGCCGAAAATGTTGAGACATCTGCCACAATACCAAGACTTCAACCTTGGTGATTCTCCTCTTCAGATATTTCTATTTTTTATAAAGACTTTGTTTTTTTTCTCATGTCTCAAGCAGCTATGTAAAGAACTCGATATGAGATTTCACAAAGACCAAGCTACAGCCTTTCAAGTCCAATTTTTGATCCCTTGTATTATTGTTGACGCGGCCATATTAGCCAAGGTTGTGACAAAGCTGCAAAAATCTAAGCAGTACTGTTCCTCTGAGACTAGCCTCCTTGCTGAGTTAACTGTGTTGCAAGCCAAGTGGAGGTCTAAAGGCGAGTCTCATCTTCCCAATAAAGTTTCTTAAAGTCGTGGTGCATGCAAAAGATAATTTTCGTGCTGCGTGTCTAAGTTTTTCAACTGTGTATTCGCTCTTGATTATATTTTCTCTGTTGCCACAATATCAGTAGAGCGTTGATTTAGCTCACTAAAGAAACTGAAAGCATGCCTCCAAAATCAGACAGGAGAGAGCGAGTTGAAGGGTCTTGCACACAAATCTATCAATTGCAATGTCAAGGTTGATATTGATGATGTTTTAAGCGACTTTGCAAGGAAATCAAGATGGATTAAAATATAAGAAGTATTTACAGGGATTAATGTTGTTTTATATCTGATTCAGTGATTAGCAAGATTAGAGCATTAAAATTTGGTTAGTTGAACTCATTATTTTATCTTTTTTAGTTGTATAGTAATACATAATCTCAAAACAGGGAATAGGACAATAATATAATTAATTGCTTGTAAGTTTCTTCACATCCAGTAGATTTTATCTTGTGTCTCTCCCAACCGGAAATCCTAAATAAGCCTTGATACTAGGAATGGCTATGCTTGTTTGCTACTAATTTATGATACTTTTGCTCAAAATTAGGAAAGTTGTTACCACTTCTTGCTTACGTCTTCTACTTTAACTTAAAAAATAAAATAAAACATATATATTATTAATTGAAAAAACTCTTTGCAAAGAAATTGTTCAAAAATAAAATCTTGATAATCAAGACCTTCATACAATTTGATGAATCATTCCCCTCACATTAAGTATTTAACCCTTTTTTTTAACTTAAGATTTTTAAGCAGGTTTTTTACCTTTAACGTGAAGAATGGGATGTTGAGAAATCGCAGAAATCTAAGAAGCAAATAGAAAGAGCGTATATGTTGGAAAGTATGTCTCGCACCTCAGCTTTTGTCAAACCATTCTGATCTCTTCATAATCAAGCTTGTGTTTGTGGTAAAGCCTTTCTAATAAAGTCAATTTGGAATTTAGTAAAAATATATTAAGACGCAAATACAAATTTTAGAAATACCACTTTTTATTAAGATAAGGAATATATCCTGCGAAGTTTCTGCTTAACGGGAAATTGAGAAATCACCACTTCCTAGCCACTGCGTCAGTTGGGTAAAGGAAGGTGTGGTTGATAAAAATGTATAAAATATACATTTTATGGGAAGGGGGAGACTGATACTAACTTTATGCCGGACTGACCTCTGGTCTGTTGTTTTTAGAAATACTTTGGAATGTTGTCGGATCATTGTAAGTGTCTTAAGTATCCTATTATATATTATTGTAGTTTTCTGAGGCTTGTGGTCTACTTGGGACAGCTAACCGGTAGCTTGGGACACAAAGTATTGTGTTATAGCCAACCTCTCTACGATCTACCTTTAGCCCCTCGAACATACCCAGCTGGTATGCCTCATTAGTCCGGTCATAGCCTAAGGCACGCTACCAAAGTTTAAATACCTTAGGGCCATAGTTTATCTCCCCTGTAAAGGAAGAATAAGGGCTTCCTACGACTACACCACCTACATACCTTAAAGAATCACGTTACCACAACTGGCGGCAGTGGTGGGATGCTCCAAGTAGACAGGAAAAAATTTTGCTCTTTTATGTCAGAGTCGTGTTCATAAAAAAGAAAAAAAATGCCTGTAAAATTAAAATTATGCACCTAATAGACTTGAGGACCAAAGTTGAAGTTGAAACTTAAAACAAAACCACAAAAAGTTGGGAAGTTAAAGTGAAAATAGTCATTATCACTTGTATTTAAAAAAATAAATTACCATGTGCATGAAGGCCAGGTATATTTTTTTGCAGAAGGGCCACTTTGTTTGATAAAAGAATAGCCAAAGAGAAAACTGTGGCCACGAATAAAAAAGTGTGGCAATGCTATACAATATAATTAATTATTGTGTGTGCAGGTTCTTCTCTTCTTCTTCTTCTTCTATTTAACAGCAAGCGGGCTTTTCAGTAAAATTATTTAGCCCTTTTCCTTTTGCTTCACTCTGTGGGCTACAGAGCTACTGGCTTGATTGCCTCATATTTATTAGATATATTCAGATATCTTTCAGCAGATCTCTCGACTCTAGTAGTTCAAATATAAGATGATAGATGTCGATTTCTATGCTCTGTGTGCAGGTATAGTTGGCTTGGATCTTGGCTGATAGTGGGATTTTGTTGTGTTTGTAGTATTTTAACAGTTTAAAAAGCAAGGTATGTTGTGCAGACGTCAGCATATTACATTCAAATAGGCAATGGTCAATTGTTTCATTATTCATATTACAATGCCTGCAAAGAGGGGACAGGGGAATTGAACCACTTGAATTAGAAAGCTTATATGAGAATGCAAGGAAATTTAGTCCATTTGTTCCAGAACGAATTCTATGATAAATTTTAGAAAGATACTTATTGGGAAAGGGGGAAAGGATAGGATTAATCTTATTAAAATTAATATCTGATAGCCTCCATCGGTAAATATCTCTAATTGGGATTGATCTCCCACTTGGCTGGTCAATATTTATAGCATTTTTTGCTATTTCATCAACCTGATGATTACCACTTATGCCAGAGTGGCTAGGAATGTACTGAAAGTAAGTTTTTATGCCACTTGAAGCAAGATTATCAATAATACTGAGACAATGATAAGTGTCAATGTCCAACTTATATTGAGGAGCTGAGGCCAGCAACTCAAGGCTTGATAAAGAGTCGGAATAGATGATAATATTATTGGAATTTTCAATCAAAGATTGGTTTTGCTTAAGGTGTTCTAATGCCATGATTATGGCATTTAACTCAGCAGACATTATAGATAAATTATTAAATAATCTCTCGCCCATTGCAATTTTCAGGTGAGGAAGGAAAACACCACTTGCAACCTTCTCATTCATTTTTGACCCATCAACAAATATTTGGAAGTGATTTTTATAGGTAATTGTATTGAGTTCTGCAAATTTATTCTGAACAAAAGCAATGGGGGTTAAATCTTTATTCCATTTTGAAAATTCAGTATTTATTATGGGAAATGACCAATTCCATGGAGGGGATTGGGGGAAATTAGGTGCAATAGACTTTGCTGGTACAGGGAACTTCTTTTGAATATTGGCATACTCATCTGCAATACCTCTATACATGGCTGGATTTCTTAACCAATTATGTAATGTGTGTGAGCTATTTGATTCAATTTTTGTAAGATGTTTTATCAAGAGAAAGCTACGTCTCTCCCTTATTGTTGTTAATCCACTCTCCATAAGCAGAAACTTGGTGCTTGTGGGTTTCCTAAGACCAAATATGAGACGCATTATATCATTTTGTGTTGTTTCAATTTTTTGCATCTGGGTCTTTGCACAAGCACCATAGACAATGAGTCCATAGTCAATATGGAGTCTTATATGTGATTTATAAAACTGGAGTAAGGTTTTCTCCTTACAACCCCAGGGTGTGGAAAGAAATCTTTTTAGTATATTTGTTTTTCTATAGCATTTTCTTATTGTGTTTGAAATGTGGAGGTGGAAATTGAGTTTTTGGTCAAGCATGAGACCTAGGTAATTAATATTATTATCTTCTGGAATAGTTGTTTTATTTAGAGTTAGTTTTGCATTAACATGGTTTCGCTTCCGGTGAAATTGGATTATTTTTGACTTGGTGGGTGCAATGGGTAAATCTGAATGTTGAGAGAAGGGGGAGACTGATACTAACTTTATGCCGGACTGACCTCTGGTCTGTTGTTTTGAGAAATACTTTGGAATGTTGTCGGATCATTGTAAGTGTCTTAAGTATCCTATTATATATTATTGCTGTTTTCTGAGGCTTGTGGTCTACTTGGGACAGCTATCTGGTATTATTATATGTTAATTGAATAAAAGTATTGTGTTATAGCCAACCTCTCTACAATCTACCTTTAGCCCCTCGAACATACCCAGCTGGTACGCCTCATTAGTCCGGTCATAGCCTAAGGCACGCTACCAAAGTTTAATTACCTTAGGGCCATAGTTTATCTCCCCTGTAAAGGAAGAATAAAGGCATCTACTACGACTACACCACCTAAATACCATAAAGAATCACGTTACCACAACTGGTGGCAGCGGTGGGATGCTCCAAGTAGACAGGAAAAAATTTTGCTTTTTTATGTCGGAGTCGTTTTCGAAAAAAAGACTAACATGGCATGAAAAAATAAAAGTATGCACATAATAGCCTTAAGGACCTAAGTTGAAGTTGAAACTTAAGATAAGACCACTATAAGTTGGGAAGTTAAAGTGAAAATAGTCATTATCACTTGTATTTAAAAAAATAAATTACCATGTGCATGAAGGCCAGGTATATTTTTTTGCAGAAGGGCCACTTTGTTTGATAAAAGAATAGCCAAAGAGAAAACTGTGGCCACGAATAAAAAAGTGTGGCAATACTATACAATATAATTAATTAGTGTGTGTGCAGGTTCATAATAGTCCTTTTAGCTGCAGCTGATGACAAGAGAACTTAGTAACGTTGTAGAAGCTACCGGAAGGCAGTCCTGGTAAGCAAACCTTCAGGGTGCAAGCACAAGTCAATTGATAGTGCCAAAATAGGTAAAAAGACGAATAGCTAAATTTTTAGCTTATCAGATATAAGCTTAAATGGAGCATTATCCCAAAACGACATTAAAGGAAAAAAAAGAGAGATTACAGACAAAAACATTATAAAACTGTCTCAAGTACCTAACAATTAGAAAAGAATTAAAAAGCTCAAAAGTCCGAATAAACAAACAGGCATATAGTAAGCTAATGACAGTTAATGACACAATTTGCTTCGAAGTAGAACCAAAGTTGTAAAACAAAGATAAGAAAATGTATATAGTTTTATATGAAAAAGTTATATAGTGGTAACAAATGCTGTTGAGAAAATATGTAAAGTTATAAAGATATTTTGAAAACACTTTATAAATATGTAATTGTTATCATATACAAAAAAAAATTGTAATTATGTAAATTTTAATAGCAAAATCATGTTATATGAACCATTGCCAAGCCCTTATGTATAGTCTAATCATACTTATCAGTTATAGTGTATAAATCTATTTGTTGGAGTTGATTTTTTTGTAAATATCTTAATTGCAGTTAAGTCTTATCAGATAAAAGTCTTGACGGACTTATTTAAAAGTTGTAAAAAGAACAAATATTGCAGTGATTAAATAAATTATCAGGGTACATAATTATTATTTGTTGTTAACAATTAAGTTATGTATCAACATAACTTCTGTTAATATATATATATATATATATATATATATATATATATATATATATATATATATATATATATATATATATATATATATATATATATATATATATATATAATATAAATATATATATATATATATATAATATAATATATATATATATATATATATATATATATATATATATATATATATATATATATATATATATATATATATATACCTAAACTATCCATGTACATATAATAGGAAATATAAATAGGAATATAAATAGGAATATAAAATATAAATAGGAATTAACAAAACACTAATTTGAAATAATTCCAATGCTAGTCTATACCGTGTTTTATTTTTTTTAATGCTTTAAATTTTAACCAGTAGTTAAATATCCTATCTAGTTTTGCGAATTAAAAAAAAATACTTGTGTAAGTTATTACACAATGCTTTTATATTTATATATATATATATATATATATATATATATATATATATATATATATATATATATATATATATATATATATATATATATATATATATATATATATATATATATATATATATATATATATATATATATATATATATATATATATATATATATATATATAAATATATATATATGTATATATATATATATATATATACTATATTTTTATTCTCTTTAAGTTTTAACTAGTGATTTAATGTTATATATAAATGTTTGACTTTTCACAAAACCGTTGTATATAAACGTTGACGAGTCAACGTATAAATATTTTTATTTGAAAACAATCTGTTCAGTGATTAATAATTATATATTAAGAGTAAAAAGAGGAGAAAGTAATTAAACGTAATCAACTTTCGTTAAAAAAAAAGAAAAAAGAATGCAGTGATATATAAAAATTTTGAGTGTTTCTTTTTACTATATATAGGTAACAAATTATGCTTTATGTGTATTATAATGTGAATATTTATTTTAGATACAGCCTTAGCTTTTTTTTGTTAAATCAAATTTTTCGTGACATCCTTTTGAATAAATTTTTTTTCAATCATTTTTTTAATCATTTTTTGAAAGTAAAAAATTTTTAATCCACTTCAAATTTATCCTGATACTAACATCTCATACCATCAGAACCCAAACCATACCTGATCAACTGATATTTTGGAAACTATAGTAGTATTACAGACTTTACTACAAATTCATCAGAAAGTGAGATAAAATCAGAACTTAATTTTGGCCTAGAGAATATGCTACATAGCCCAAATGGCTTAGATTATTGAAATATATAAAAATGCTTTGTGCTGTAAAAATATGTGAAAATTTAAAAACCAAAAATGTTATGTGTAATTTATACAAGGTATTTCTAAAACGAAAAATGAATGGTATATCAACCACATCACACAGACAAATTAAATTGTAATGGGAATTAAATTTAAACTCAAATAATTTATAAACATTTTGAATATAACTTTAAATCTAATTGAAGCAGAACCACTAATATAATGCTTAAGCCGCTTTTGGTCAAGCTATAACAGTAGATCCATATGAAAAAGGGTAAAAAGAGTATTTTTCAGTCCTAGAGACAGAGAAAAAGAGAAACAATGATGAATTTAAATTGAAATCCTTCAAAAAGAAAAACATGGCCTATATAGGACCAGAAAAATGACCCTAAGGAAACCCATTGAGGATATATGAACATAATGACCCAAAGATGGCAGCATAATAGCTGTAAACAAAATTAAGTTGTTTCAAAAGTAAAATATTGAGAATTGGGACAATTCTTCTTTAAATGTAGAGTATTGTGTTAAAGCCTTTCTAATTAAGTCAATTTTGGAATTTAGTATAAATATATTAAGATGCAAATACAAAGTTTAGAATTACCACTTTTTATTAAGATAAGGAATATATCCTGCCAAGTTTCGACTTAATGGGAAATTGAGAAATCACCACTTCCTAGCTACTGCGTCGGTTGGGTAAAGGAAGGTGTGGTTGATAAAAATGTATAAAAGATACATTTTATGGGAAAGGGGAGACTGACACTAACTTTATGCCCAACTGACCTCTGGTCCATTGTTTTTAGAAATACCTTGGAATCTTGTCGGATCATTGGAAGCGTCTAAGAATCCTATTATGTATTATTGTAGTTTTCCGAGGCTTGTGGTCTACTTGGGACAGCCAGTCCCAGTAGAAACTATATATCTGGTATTATTATATGTTAATTGAATAAAAGTATTGTGTTATAGCCAACCTCTCTGCAATCTACCTTTAGCCCCTGAAACATAACCAGCTGGTACACCTTATTAGTCTGGTCATAGCCTAAGGCACGCTACCAAAGTTTAATTACCATAGGGCCATAGTTTATCTCTCCTATAAAGGGAGAATAAAGGCATATACTACGACTACACCACCTAAATACCATAAAGAATCACGTTACCACACTTTCCCCTAGCTGTCCCACTCTTTATTCTGAAGTATCGAAATGTTTTAGATACTAATTATGCTTTTGATAAAGCATATTCTACATTTTACTGTAAGCTTTCTGTATGGGGTGGGGTTTTTAAATTCGCTCCTATACAAGAATAGTTTGATTTAGTTTAAAGACATTCTGTACATTTCTTGTAAAATTACTCCTTTTTTTAAATAAAATAAACAATAGTGTCAGAATCGTCTCCCCCTCGGCCCTTTACGCATGGTTTCTCTAATAAGGGTCTGGATATCTTAGGATCTCGATTCCCTAACCTTTTAGCTGTGTCACAGTCTTTACTTAATAAGGGCATTAAAGATTGCCATCGCCATTCAAATCAGTTTTCTTCTGATACTTCAAACCTGTTGTTTTGACGAAATCGTTTCTAGAAAAAAAAACAGGATATACATCCCTGTTATTTCCTGTTAACAGGGTTTTTCCTGTTATTCAAGGTAGGGCCTCCAAGTCACCAGTTCAGTTTTTTCTTAGGTTTTTCTATCGATTTGACTTCAGAGGCTTATAAGACTCTTTTGTTAAAGTTTAAAAAAAAACTATTTAAATTGTATCTATGTTCTATTCTATTGAATCTGAATAATGGTTTGAGTTTCTGAATCAGTAAGAAAAAGTGTTTTCAATGTAGCATACAGTTATGTAGAAAACGCACTTTAAAATTTTGCATACTACTTGCTGAGGTTTCCTCTTTCCTTGGTTGCAGCTATAGGTCCAATCAGGAAATGTAACAGAGGATACATCATCTAAGACGTTTATGAGATAAACTTAGTTGAAGAGTCCATCTCCTTAAAAAAGAGTTCAGCTCTAAAATAAACATAACAAATTTGCTGACAGCAAAAGTTTATATATCGCCACAAAAGGAAACGATCAACAAGATAAAAATGATTTTCTTATTTTTAAAGCAGGGGAGGAGGGCGACTAAAAATCGCTTGTACATTGTTTTAGACAATTATGATTTCATTTATGTAGTTTCATTTCTATTTGATGTCAATTCTTTTTCATTTGTGGCCACAATCGCCACAAAAGGAAACGATCAACAAGATATAAATGATTTTCTTATTTTTAAAGCGGAGGAGGAGGGCGACTAAAAATCTCTTGTTCAGGGTTTTAGACAATTATGATTTCAATTGTGTAGTTTTATTTCTATTTGATGTCAATTCTTTTTCATTTGTGGCCACAATCGCCACAAAAGGAAACAATCAACAAGATAAAAATGATTTTCTTATTTTTATAGCGGGGGAGGAGGGTGACTAAAAATCTCTTGTACATGGTTTTAGACAATTATGATTTCATTTGTGTAGTTTTATTTCTATTTGATATCAATTCTTTTTCATTTATGGCCACAATCGCCACAAAAGGAAACAATCAACAAGATAAAAATTATTTTCTTATTTTTTGAGCTTTGGGAGGAGGGCAACTAAAAATCTCTTGTACATGGTTTTAGACAATTATGATTTCAATTGTGTAGCTTTATTGCTATTTGATGTCAATTCTTTTTCATTTGTGGCCACAAAAGGAAACAATCAACAAGATAAAAATGATTTTCTTATTTTTATAGTGGGGGAGGAGGGCGACTAAAAATTTATTGTACATTGTTTTAGAGAATTATGATTTAAATTGTGTAGTTTTATTTCTATTTGATGTCAATTCTTTATCAATTGTGGCCACAATTGCCACAAAACGAAACGATAAACAAGATAAAAGGGATTTTCTCATTTTTAAAGTAGGGAAGGAGGGTGACTAAAAATTTCTTGTACACGGTTTTAGACAATTATAAGTTCAGTTGTGTAGTTTTATTTCTATTTTATGTCAATTCTTTTTCATTTGTGGCCACAAGCTCCACACAAGGAATCAATCAAGAAGATAAAAGTGATTTTATTATTTTTAAAGTGGGGGAGGAGGGCGACTGCAAATCTAGTGTATATGGTTTTAGACAATGATGAACTCAGTTGTGTAGTTTTATTTCTATTTGGTGGTAATTCTTTTAATTCGTGGCCACAATTACCACAAAAGTAATAAATCAACACGATGAAAATTATTTCCTTATTTTTAAAGTGGGGGAGGAGGGCGACTGCAAATCTCTTGTACATGGTTCTAGATAATGATGAATTCAGTTGTGTAGTTTTCTTTCTATTTGATGTCGATTCTTTTTCATTTGTGGCCACAATTGCCATAAAAGGAAACAATCAACAAGATAAAAATGATTTTCTTATTTTTAAAGCGGGGGAGTAGGGCGACTGCAAATCTCGTGTACAGTGTTATAGACAATTATGAATTCAGTTGTGTAGTTTTATTTCTATTTGATTTCAATTCTTTTTCATTTGTTGCCACAATTGCCACAAAAGGAACCAATCAACAAGATAAAAATGATTTTCTTATTTTATAGTGGGGAAGGAGGGCGACTGAAAATCTCTTCTACATGGTTTTAGACAATGATGAACTCAGTTGTGTAGTTTTATTTCTATTTGATGTCAATTATTTTCATTTTTGGCCACAATTACCACAAATAGAAACAATCAACAAGATAAAAATTATTTCCTTATCTTTAAAGGGGGGGAGGAAGGTGACTGTAAATCTCTTGTACATGGTTTTAGACAATGATGAATTCAGTTGTGTAGTTTTATTTTTATTTGATGCCAGTTATTTATCATTAGTGGCAACAGTCGCCACAAAAGGAAACAATCAACAAGATAAAAAAGATTTTCTTCTTTTTTAAGCGTGGGAGTAGGGCGACTGCAAATCTCTTGTACGTGGTCTTGGACAATGATGAATTCAATTGTTTAGTTTTATTTTTATTTGATGTCAAATCCTTTTAATTTGTGGCCACAATCGCCGCAAAAGGAAACAATCATCAAGACAAAAAATAATTTCTTATTTTTAAAGCGGGGGAGGAGGGCGACTGCAAATCTCTTGTACATGGTTTAGACAATGATGAATTCAGTTGTGTAGTTTTATTTCTATTTGGTGTCAATTCTTTTCATTTGTGGCCACAATTAAGTTACAGCGGTAGTCCTGTCACAAAATTGCTTGTTTCAGTGGGAACACCTTTTTGGAATACTTTTTTGGAGATTTGGCTGTTTCTCTCAAAACGTATATTGTAGTTTTCATCTTCTAAAAGAATCTGATAGTCGAGAATAGAGATTTTAAACCTTCACACAAGGGCTTTCAACCTAATAGATATTAATGGGATGGTTTGTGTATCAATTGTTCTCTTCCCATTCCCATTCAGTGCCAGCAGGGTTTTCTAGCTCTTTTGAATAATCCCATTAAATCATTTTGCTTATAAATTTTTACCATTAACATAAACCAAAATAATAGTCGGCATTCTTACCAATCACCATAGTGACCTGAGTAGTGGAGACTAGAGATTTTAAACCTCCGCCTAAGTGCTTTCAACCTAATAGATATTAATAGGATGGTTTGTGTATCAATTGTGCTATTCCCATTCCGAATCAGTGCCATTCAGTGCAAGCAGGGTTTTCTAGCTCTTTTTAAAAATCCCATAGAATCATCTTGCATATAAATTTTACTATTAACATAAACCAAAATAATAGTCGGCATTCTTACCAGTCAGCATAGTCACCTGAGTTGTGACTCACTAATCATCTTCAACTGCTATATTCTTCTAATTAGACAGTTTTTTTCTAAGTAATTCTTAAGCTTTCTGTCAGTAAAGGTGTTTGGCTCTTTACTAGAAAGCAGCTATGACTTAAACCGTGATGTAGAAACTTTTTGACAGAACCTATGATATTTGGCCACTATCCGTGTAATATTGTTTCTTATCCAAATCTATTGTTCTTTATCTTTTTTATATATTTACCAATTGCCTAGATGGTGGGAGGATCAGTTTACCGTACCTTCACTCTTCCACGAACTACCGTATAAAAATTGTGTGGCATTTTAATTGTTATATGACTAACCGACTTGTTTTGTTGTGAACATTTTATTCAATTTTTACTCTCGTTTTTTTAGAAGCTGAAGATATATCCTCAAATGATAATAAAGGTATTTTTGAAAGCACATAGCCTATGCTAATAATGAAACATGAAGCTAAACTTTTTACTGTTTCTCCTGGCATCTCTGGACATTGTCAACATAATGCTGACCATATTAAACTGGAGTTGGACAACATTGACGGGGACAAAAGGTATGCTTCAGATATCCCGATTTTCTGAATTTTTGCATGTCCCAACTAAGAAGTTTTATCTGAAAAAATCCAAAATGTGAAGAAAAAAATATTTAGTAAATAATAATCCCAGAGGTTTTTATTATTAAGACATAAAAGTTTGTATCTCAATTAAACTCCTGAATAAAACGACAAACCTAATCAAATTCGAGACTTTTTCTGACTTTTGGAACTCATTGAAATTCTTTTACAATTTTTTTTAATATGGATTTAGCTATACGTAATAAAAATAATATACCTTTATGACATATATGCCTCAACACTATAGCAATGTAAAATTTCCGTATTTTAATCATTCTCTTCTTAAAACACCTTAGTTTCGCTTATTTCTAATGCAACAATGTCTCTAAAGAAGTGGATAATTTTAATGGGGCTCAATCATCAAGGGTGATTTTAAAATCTTCATCTTCTGTATGTTTCCGAGGTCTGTAGATTCCAAAAGGGGATCAACCCCTTCTTTGTGTCAACCCCTTCGGGTCTGTTAGACCCGAGGTCTGTAGATTCCTGCTTGAATTTACTGGAATGCTTGCACTAATTATTGGATGATCCTAAATATATTCTAAAAATATCTGAAAGCTGATAATAATCAACATTATGCAAATAAAAATGGCGTCTTTTTAGGATCATTATTGTTAACCTATAAATTATGGCTTCCAACTAATGTGAAATGGAGCAATTAATAAGAGCTTCAAATGATATAGGGATTTACAATTGATGACAGTAATTTCTCAGTCTCTTAGAACCTCATCCATCAAGTAAAATAGTTTCAATTTTTGCTTTTTTTTGTATATAGGAGCGAGAAACCTCTACAGTAGGGTTCTCTGATTTGCTGAATGTGATAGTGTTATTTTCATCGATTTTATTTCACTTGATCTTTTGGGGGTGTTTCACCTCTTTTTTCAGAAATTGTGCACATTTTTACAGGCATGTAACTCTTAATAGGTAACATTAAACTTGATTAATATTATATATTTTGAATAAACATCAAAATCCGGTGAACCCAAAAATGTAATTCTTTAGATATATCTATTGTTTTGAAGACTGTTTCTTGGAGTTTCACTTACTATTGAACCGCGTTGCTCCTTACGTACAGTTCATTACTACAAACCATTCGAATATTATCAACCTGTAAAACTATGGATCACATTCAAGAAGAACATGCTGAGCGTTTTCCGATGTCCAATGGCAATTTATGCAAAGGGAGTGTGGTGGATTCACCTTTTAAAAAGATCAGCATTAAAAAAATAGTTTCAGCTTTTAACTTATAATAGAGCATAATGAAATCCTTAGACTTGAAAGGAGGATTCACAAAACTATGATGAGCATTTTTTTTTTAGCTCTAACAGCCTCTCAAAAAAATTCATAGTCCTTACATTTCTTGGGGAGGGTTATCTGTTGCCTTTTTTGCAAATTTTCTATCATTTCATTATTTTGATTTCTCTATGGCTAGGAATATGATGAGATGCAATAGAACGTCTGGTTGAATACAGATAACCGATCTTTTGGCGTATACCTTTCAGGTCATGATCATCACCATGCTAATTTATTTGGCTTAAAATATACAGTGATGAAACAGAATCTGACAGAAGCAGTATGTTCTTTGAAGAGGTCTCCAGACCATTCAGAGCATCTATTGCAAGTCGTACAACAAATAATTCAGCAGAAAGTACTGATGTATTAATCGGAAGGGGGCAAAAATATTCAGGTTTGGGTCGGGTATGCAGGCAGCTGCACCAGCTTTTGAAGCTTTAAAATCATCAGCATAAGCATCCATATAATTGGGAAAACGGATTTTCACAAAATTTTCAAAAGATGGCTGAACTTCTTAGGCTGAAAAGCAGGTTTTATTCTGTATCAGAATGCCCGTTTGCCACTAAATGTGAACCATCTCCACTGGTGGGGAGTCTAAATGGGAAAGTTGCCATTCAATGAGAAGATCACTCTATAAACTCATTTAGATAAAGATTCCGGAAAGATGATTCAGAATTCATAAGGTGTGGTTTATTAAAAGTTTTCTGGTATGCAAAATGTTGATTAACATATGCTTGTATTCTTCTCTGAGGCAGAACTCTTTCTGTAGTTCTGTTCCTGCAGAACTCTTCGTGAATTCTTCCTGCAGTGGTGTGATCACTGACAGTTCTCTTCCTGTTCTCTTCTCTTCCTGCAGAACTCTTCCTGAATTCTTCCTTCAGTGGTGTAATCACTGACAGGTTTCTCATTTTAGTAATTGGGACGTGCTTATAAAGTCAAACAAACAAATGTTCAAATGGGGGTAAGTCCATTTATTAGACAGCGGAAACGTACAAAGTTCTGAATATTTCAACCACATATACAGGAATCGTCATCACCAGATGTACTCAAGCATTAAAATTAAAACTAACATATTTATACAGAACAAATTTATTACGTCCGGTTCATTCACTAGATTTGTCTTCGATAGCTGGTTCGATTACTTGGTTCATTCCAAAGCCTCGAGTTGTAAATTTTCTTCTTTAATATTGCCTAAATAGAACTTCTATTTAGATTGGCAAAATCTTCTTCCTCTTCTATTTGCAAAAGAAATGTTGTTGATTTTATAGTTCTATATTGGAATGTTCACATGTCCCCATTTATTAAAGAAAAAAAATTCTTGATTGCTTTTACCATTTTTAACATACTATTCGTATATAGTGTTGAATTATTTGAAATGTTGTCTTATGTAAATAATGGCCAATCGATAAATTTAATTAAGCTATTGGAAGAAACTACGGGGTTAGTATAGTTCATTGATATTACAGTACAATTAAAATAAAACCCACCTTAAAATAAACTGATGTACAACTAGAATTATAAATTATTGAATAAAGAAAGAAATAAAGAATTCGAACTGTTGTAAGAATAATGACTCAAATTAGCTTTATAAATTAAATAACAATGGAAGAGTCATTGATATTAACTTTATAATAATTCTGTAAGACTAAAAACCTTGAAAGCTGAGTTATGTGGTAAATTAAAAAAGGGCTAAAAAATACAAGTCTTTCAGAGTTTGAGTGAGTTTTATATTATTTTAGTTCTCCCTGCTGCAGCGTCCTCTGACAATGATATGGGCAAACACCGACACAGGCAGTGGGAAAAACCGACAAAGACAGGCAGTGGGACGAGAAAACACTCGCCCAAACACACAGGCAA
>NC_142805.1:9317026-9324526 GCF_049724085.1 Artemia sp. Qi Xiang Cuo
ACATACACATACACTTACAAACACTTACACTTACAAACACTTACACTTACAACTTACACACACACACACGAAAAAACTTACACACACAAAAACTTACACATGCACACGAAAACTTACACACACACACACGAAAACTTACACACACACACAAAAACTAACGCACACACGAAAACATACGCACACAAAAAAACTAACACACACACACACAAACTTACACACACACACAAAAACTAACACACACACACACACACACACGAAAACTTACCCACACAAACTAAAACATACACACACACACGCCAAAACTTACACACACACACACACAAAAACTTACACACAAACACACACACACAAAAACTTACACATTAACATGAAAACTTACACACACACACGCAAACAATTACACACACACACACAAAAACTTACACACACACACACACACACACACAAAAACTAAAAAAACAACCCGGAAAAAAAAAACCACTTCATAACTAACAAGCAAACAAAAACTTACATACACACACACACACACACAAAAAATACAAACACACAAACACACTAAAACTCACACACACACGCAAAAACTTACACACACACAAAAACAAACACACACACACACACACACACAAACTTACACATGAACACAAAAACTCACACACACACGCACAAAAACTTACACACACACACAAAAACTTACACACACACACACACACACACAAAACTTACACATGAACACAAAAACTCACACACACACACACAAAAACTTACACACACACACGAAAACATACACACACAAAAACTTACACACACACACAAAAACTTACACACACACAAAAACTTACACACACACACACACGAAAACTTACACACACACACGAAAACTTACACACACACACGTCAAAACTTACACACACAAAAACTTACACACACACACACACACAAAAACTTACACCCACACGCAAAAACTTACACACACACACACAAAAACTGACACACACACACAAAAACATATTCACACACAAAAACTTACACACACGCACAAAAACTAAAACACACACACAAAAACTTACACACACACACACGAAAACTAACGCACACACACGAAAACTGACACACACACACGCAAAAACATACACACAAACAAAAAATTACACACACACACACACACACAAAAAAAACTACATAGTAAAACTAACAATTACATGAAAACATAAACTTACAGGCACACAAAAAATTACACACACGCTCAAAAACTTACACGCACACACAAAAACTTACACACACACACACGAAAACTTACACACACACACTAAAACTTACACACACAAGCCAAAACTTACACGCATACACAAAAACTGCTCATTTGTCTTATGGATTTACCCCTCAAATTTTTCAATTAGAAAAAGAGGGACTCGTTCTATTATTAAAGACAATCGTTCAAACTCGTTCATCTAACCTCCAAAACAATAGGGTAGGTTAGCTATAAATAAATATTAATAAATAAATAGAAACATTTCTACATGTTTAAGTTAGGTTAGGTTAACTTATCATGAGTGCTCATGATAAGTTAACCTAACCTTTTCCGGCGAGTATGGTTAGGTTAGGTTAGGCTAGATTAAGTTAGGTTAGGTTAAGTTAGGTTAGCCCACGTACGCTTCACTTAGGTTAGCTTAGGTTAGGTGAGAGACAGGCAAAAAGTTAGGTGTATGATTAGGTTAGGTTAGGTTAGATTAGTTAGGTTAAGTTAGGTTAGGCTAGGTTAGCCTACGTACGCGCGCGTACGTAGGCTAACCTAGCCTAACCTAACTTAACCTAACTTAATCTAACCTAACCTAACCTAATCATACACCTAACTTTTTGCCTGTCTCTCACCTAACCTAGGCTAACCTAAGTGAAGCGTACGTGGGCTAACCTAACCTAACCTAACCTAACTTAATCTAGCCTAACCATACTCGCCGGAAAAGGTTAGGTTAACTTATCATGAGCACTCATGATAAGTTAACCTAACCTAACTTAAACATGTAGAAATGTTTCTATTTATTTATTAATATTTATTTATACCTAACCTAACCTATTGTTTTGGAGGTTAGATGAACGAGTTTGAACGAATGTCTTTAATAATAGAACGAGTCCCTCATTTTCTAATTTAAAAATTTGAGGGGTAAAACCATAAGACAAATGAGCAGTTTTTGTGTTTGTGTATGTTTTTGCGTGTGTGTGTTAGTTTTCGTGTGTGTTTGTATGTTTTCGTGTGTGTGTGTGTGTAAGTTTTTGTGTGTGCGTGTAAGTTTTTGTGAGTGTGTGTAAGTTTTTGTGTGCATGTAAGTTTTTATGTGCATGTTAAGTTTTTGTGTGCATGTGTAAGTTTTTGTGTGTGTGTGTGTAAGTTTTTGTGTGCATGTAAGTTTTTTGTGTGCATGTAAGTTTTCGTGTGCATGTGTAAGTTTTTGTGTGTGTGTGTTTGTGTGTAAGTTTTGTGTGTGTGTAAGTTTTGGCGTGTGTGTGTAAGTTTTCGTGTGTGTGTGTGTAAGTTTGTGTGTGTGTGTGTGTGTGTCTGTTTTTGTGTGTGTGTGTGTGAGTTTTTGTGTGTGCATGTGTTAGTTTTTGTGTGTGTGTGTGTGTGTGTGTGTGTGTGTGTGTGTGTGTGTGTGTAAGTTTGGCGTGTGTGTGTGGGTTTTCGTGTGTGTGTGTGTGTTTGTTTGTGTGTGTGTGTGTGTGTGTAAGTTTTTGTGTGCATGTAAGTTTTTGTGTGCAGGTAAGACAGAGCCAGGCAATGTGTGTGTTTTGCGTGTGTGTGTGTGTCTGTGTGTGTGTGTGTCTCTACGTGTGTGTGTGTGTCTATGTGTGTGTGTGTGTCTCTCTCACTGTGTGTGTGTGTGCTTTGTGTGTGTGTGAGTTTTCTGTGTGTGTGTGTCGCTCGCTCTTGCTACGTGCTCAGGGTAAGACGGGGGAGCCAGGCAGGGTCTCGCTCTGCGTGCTCAGTGTGTGTTTCGAGAGCGGGGGACGGAGCCAGGCAGGGTGTGTCTGTGCGTGCGTCGTCGTGCGTGGGCGCAAGCTCTGCGTGTGTTTCTAGGCCGGATGGGTGTGCGTGCGTGAACGCAGCGCGTGGGTGCCTGCGTGCGTGCGTTTGGCGTGTGTGTGGCGCCTTGCGTGCGTGTGTGCGCCCAGGCTCAGGCAGTGCGGTTTTGCGCGCGTGGCTCGTGCAAGCCCGTGTGCGTGCGCTTGTTTGTGTGCGCGCGAGCCTTGCGCGCGTGCGTGTGTCTCGTGCGCACGCCGTTTGTGCGCACGTCTGCCCGTGCGCAGGCCTTTGTGCGCGCGCTCATGCGCGCGCGTGTTTCCGCGGGCTCTGCGTGTGCAAGCCGTGGCGTGTGCTCGCGCTGTGCAGGCGCTCGTGCGTGTGCAGGCTCTTGCGCAGGTTTTTTCAGTGAGCCTTTGCGCGCGCAAGCCTGCGCGCGCAAGTTTCAGCAGTGAGCCTTCGCGCGCGCGCGTAGCCTTCCTGCGTGCGCGCAAGCTCTGGCGCAGCGCGCGTCAGTGGCCTGCGCGCGCTTTGCGCGCAAGCCTTTGCGTAACCTGCGTAACCCAGCGCGTACATTGTGTGCGTGCCTGATAAGCTCTGCGCGCGCGCGCGCGTGTGCGTAACCTTGCGCGCGCGCAGCGCCCGTGCGCGCGCGGGTTCCTCGTGCGCAAGTCGCGCGCGCGTGCGCGCGCTCTTGCGCGCGCAAGCTGCTTGCGCGCGCGTGTCTTGCGCGCACGCAGCCTTCAGCGCACGCGCGCCTCGCGCGCGCGCGCAGCCTTGCGCGCGCGCTCTTGCGCATGCGCGCGCAAGCCTATGCGCGCGTGCGTTCCGCGCGCATGCGCGCGCGCGCGCGCGCGCAGTCTGCGCGCAAGCGCGCGTGCGCGCAAGTCTCTGCGCGCGCGCGTGCCTGCGTGCGCGCGCGCAGCCTCGTGCGCGCGCGTTCCATGCGTGCGCGCCAGTGCTTCGCGTGCGCGCGCAAGCCTCCGCGCGCGCGGCGCGCAGCCTGCGCGCGTGCGCGCAAGCCTCGCGCGCGCAGTCGCGCTCGTGCGCGCGCGCGCAGCTTCGAGCGCACGCAGCTCTAGCGCGCACGCACCGCGCGCACGCGCTCTCTCGCCGCGCGCGCAAGCCCTGCGCGCGCGCGTTGTCGCGCGCGCAGCCTTTTGCGTGCGCGTGCTCGCGTGCGCGTGCGCTCTCAGTGCGCGCGCTCTTGCGCGCGCGCGCGAGCCTTGCGCGCGCGCTGCCTTGCGCGCGCGCAAGCCTGCGCGCGCGTGCGCTTGCGCGCGCGTGTGCAGGCCCGCGCGCGCGCGCGCGCGCGCTCTGCGCGTCGCGTCTTGCGCGCGCGCGCCTCTGCGCGCGCGCCTGGTGCGCGCGCTGCGCGCGCAAGCCCTGCGCGCGCGCAGCCTCGCGCGCGCGCTGCGCGCAGCCTGCGCGCGCGCTGCGCGCCTGCGCGCAAGCCCCGCGCGCGCAGCCTCGCGCGCGCGCGCGCCTGCGCGCGCGCGCAGGCTCGTGCGCGCGCGCGCGCAGCCCTTGCGCGCGCGCGCTGCCCCGCGCGCGCGCGCGCTCTGCGCGCGCGCAGCCCTGCGCGCGCGCGCGCCTCGCGCGCGCGCGCGAGCCTCAGCGCGCGCGCATGCCCTTGCGCGCGCAGCGCGCGCGCGCGCGCGCAAGCCCTGCGCGCGCAGCGCGCGCGCGCGCTCGCGCGCGCAGCCGTGCGCGCGCGCGTGTCTCTGCGTGCGCGCGATGACCGCGCGCGCGGCCCTGCGCGCGCGCCCCTGCGTGCGCGCGCAGTCCCGCGCGCGCGCGCGCGCGCGTGCGCGCGCAGTCCGCGCGCGCGCAGCTCTGCGCGCGGGCGTCTACGTGCGTCTCTGCGCGCGCGCGCGCCTGCGCGCAGCCCTGCGCGCGCGCGCGAGTCTCTGTGCGCGCGCGTGTGTCTTTCGCGTCCGCGCGCCCAATGCTGCGCGCGCAGTTCCCGCGCGCGGCGTGTGCTGCGCTAAGCCCTGCGCGCGCGGCGCGCCTGCGCGTCTGCGCGCGAGTGCCCTCAGCGCACGCGCGTGCCCGCGCGCGTGCGTGCAAGTCCTCGCGCACGCGTGTCGCGTGCGCGCGCCTCGCGCGCGCGCAGTCGCGTGTCTGCGCAAGCCCCGCGCGCACGCGTTCGCGCGCGCAGTCTGTCGCGCACGCAGCCTGCGTGCATCCGTGCAGCCTGTGTGCGCGCGTGCGCGCGCACGCCCTGTGCGCGCGCGCTGCTCGCGCGCGCGCAAGCGCTCGCGCGCACGCAGCCTCAGGCTAGTGCGCGGCCTCGCGTGCGCTAAGTCCCTGCGTGCGCAGTGCCTGTGCGCGTGCGTCGCTGCGCGTGCGCGCCTCTTGCAGGCCCCGCAGCCTGCGCGCGGGCGTGCGCGCGCGTGCGCTTGGCGCTTGCGTGTGTGTGCCTACGCGCAAAGAGCCTGCGCGCGTGCCCTGTGCTTGCGCGCGTTCGCAGGTCCGTGTCCGCGCGCACGCAAGCCGCTGCGCACGCACGTGTCGCGCGCGTGCCTGCGCGCAAGCCTGCGCGCGCAGTGCCCGTGCGTAAGTTTGCGTCGCGCGTCTGTGCGCGCGCGTGCGCGCGCGCGCGCGTGCGTGCGTGCGCGCGCGCGCGCGTGCGCGTGTGTGTGCGCGTGCGCGCGTGCGCGCGCGCGCGCGCCTTGCGCGTGTGCGCGCGTGTGTGCGCTCTTGTGCGCGTGCGCGAGCCTCGCTTGCGTCTGCGCGTGCAAGTCTCTGGTGTGCGCGGCTTTGCGCGCAGTGCGCTTTGCGCGCGTGGCGCGTCTTTCGCCTGTGCGTGCGTGTGCTGCCTGCGCGTGCGCGGCGTGCCTTTGTGCGTGTGCGTGCTGCCGGCGCGTGCGCGCGTGTCTTGTGCGCAGTGCGTAAGTTCCTGTGCGTAAGCCTGTCGCGTGTAGCCTTGCGCGTGCGTGCGTCGTGCGCCTCAAGCGTTGTGCGCAAGCGCTTTGCGCGTCTGCGCTCCGCGCGTGCGTGTGCGCAGTGCCTTGCGTGCGCGCGAGCTCATGTGTGCGTGTTCGTGCGCGCGACGTGCCCTTGCGCGCGCGAAGCCTGTGCGCGCAAGCCTTGCGTGCGCAAGCCTCATGCGTGCGCGGCGTGAGCCTCGTGTGTGTGCGCGTGTGTGTGTCTGCTGTGTGTAGGTTTTGTGTGTGTGTGTGGTGCTTCGTGTGTGTGTGTGTTTGTGTGTGTGTGTGTGTTGTGTGTGTGTGTGTTTGTGTGTGTGTGTGTGCCTGTGTGTGTGTGTGTGTTTTGTGTATGTGTGGGTTTTGGCGTGTGCGTGAGCTTCGTGTGTGTGTGTGTGGGTGCCTTGTGTGTGTGTGTGTTTGTGTGCACGGGGCCTTGTGTGCACGTTTTCGTGTGCGTGCGTGCCTGTGTGTGCGTGGGGTGTGTGTGGTGTGTGTGTGTGTGTGTGCTGTGCGTGCCTGTGTGCGTGTGTGTGCCTGTGTGTGTGTGTGTGCCTGTGTGTGTGCCTTTGTGTGTGCGTGTGTTTCTGTGTGTGTGTGTGTTTGTGTGTGCATGTATAGACCCCCCGGGGAGGGTTTTCTGGGGCCCAGAGAGGGTTTGGGATCCGGGGCCCCTGAGGACCGGGGTGGTCTTTTGGGAGTCTTCAGTACCTTTGGGGACCGAGGAGGACCTTGGGGAGCCCTGGGGACTTGGGGCCGGCTCTTTGGGAGCCCGGGGACCTTGGAGGACCAGGAGTCTTGGGGGTCTGAGGAGGGCGTCACTGAAATTTTAAATTTTTGTTTTTATTTTCAGGCGGTCCCCGTGGCGGGCATTCCCGGTGGCGCGTTCCCGCGGACGTGCCGCAGGAACGTTGCAGGAAGGCGCCGCAGGATGCGCCCGCAAAAAAGTAAACCAAAAAGCAGCACTTTCGAAATGTTATCCCCCAAACGCCCTCCTCAGACCCCCAAAGGCCAACTCCTCCTGGCCCTCAAAGGTCCCCTGGGCTCCTAAAGGGCCAACCGGCCCCCAAGGGTCCCCTGGCCCCCAAAGTAGTCCTCCCTCGGTCCCCAAAGGTCCACTGGGCTCCCAAAAGACCACTCAATCCTCAAGGGCCCCAGATCCCAAACGCTCCTCTCCTGGCCCCAAAGCGTCCCTCTCCTGGTCCCCATACATGTACATACTTACACACACACACGGTATGTGTTTGCACACACACACACACAAAACTTACACGACACACGAAAACTTACACACACACACACACGAAAACTTACACACACACGCAAACATCACACACACATACACACACACAAAACTTACACACACACACACACACAAAAACTTGCTACACACATGCACACACGAAAACTTACATACACACACAAAAACTTACACACACACAAAAACTTACACACACACACACAAACACACACACACACACACACGAAAACTTACACACACACGCACAAACTCACACACACACAAAACTTACACACACACACACACACACACACACA
>NC_142805.1:9327026-9332026 GCF_049724085.1 Artemia sp. Qi Xiang Cuo
TACACACACAACACACGAAAACTCACACACACACGCCAAAACTTACACACACACACACACACACGCACAAACTTTACACACACACGCACAAAACTCACACACACACGCACAAAAACTTACACACACACACACACACAAAACTTAACACACACACACAAAAACTTACACACACACACAAAAACTACACACACAAAAACTTACACATGCACACGAAAACTTACACACACACACACACGCAAAACTTACACACACACACACGCAAAACTTACACACACACACCGAAACTTACACACACACAAAACTTACACACACACACAAAAACCACACACACACACACAAAACTTACACGCACACAAAAACTTCACACACACACACACAAAAACTTACACACACACACACACACAGCACACAAAACTTACACACACACACACACGAAAACTTACACACAACACGCCAAAACTTACACACACAAAAACTTACACACAACACACACACACACAAAACTTACACACACACGCAAAAACTTACATGCACACAAAAACTTACATGCACACAAAAACTTACACACAACACAAAAAACTTACACACACGCACAAAAACTTAACACACACACACAAAACTTACACGCACACACGAAAACTTACACACACACGCACAAAAACTTACACACACACACAAACTTACACACACACACGAAAACTTACACACACACACACCGAAAACTTACACACACACACGCAAAACTTACACATGAACACATGCACGCAAAACTCACACACACACGCACAAAAACTTACACACACACACACACAAAAACTTACACACACACACAACTTACACCACACACACACACAAACTTACACCCACACGCAAAAACTCACACACACACACACAAAAACTTACACACACACACGAAAACATACGCACACACAACAACTTACACACACGCACAAAAACTTACACACACACACAAAAACTACACACACACACACACACGAAAACTATACACACACACACTAAAACTTACACACACACACGCAAAAACATACACACACACAAAAACTTACACACACACACACACACAAAAACTTACACATGCACACGAAAACTTACATGCACATAGAAACTAACATGCACACAAAAACTTACACACACGCGCAAAAACTTACACCCACACACAAAAACTTAAACACACACACACTAAAACTTACACACACACACACGAAAACTAACACACTCACAATAACTTAAACACACACAAACACACACAAAAAACTAACACACAAACACACAAAAAAACTTAAACACACACACAAAAACTAACACACACAGAAACTGACACACACACATTCACACACACACAAACTTATACACACACACACACAAAAAACTTACACACACAAAAACTTACACACACACACACACACACACACAAACTTACACACACACACAAAACTTACATCCACACACAAAAGCTTAACACACAAAAACTTACACACACACAAAAACACTGAGACACACACTAAAAAAATGACAACAACAAAAAAACTGAAATTCAAAAAAAAAATTACACACAAACAAAAACTTACACACACGCAAAAAAACTTACACACACACACAAAAACTTACACACACACACACATGAAAACTTACACACACACGCCAAAACTCTACACACACACGCCAAAACTTACACACACACACACACACACACAAAACACTACACACACACACACACACAAAAACTTACACATGCACACGAAAACTTACATGCACACAAAAACTTACATGCACACAAAAACTACACACACACACACACACAAAAACTTACACACACACACACACACTAAAAATCACACACACACGCCCAAACTTACACACACACACACACACACACACACACACACACACACACACAAAAACTATACACAAGAACACAAAAAAAACTCACACACACACCCACAAAAAACACACACACACACACACACACAAACAACACACACACACACACACGAAAACTCACACACACACGCAAAAACTTAAACACACAAAACATTACACACACACACACACACACAAAAACTTACACATGCACACGAAAACTTATATGCACACAAAAACTTACATGCACACAACGACGACACACACACACCACAACTAGACACACACAATACGAAAACTTACATGCACACACAAAAGCTTAGACGCACAATAATCCTTACACACTCACACATAAAAAAACTTTACTAATGCACACGCAAAACTTACACAACAACACTTACACGCACACGAAAACTTACACACACACACGAAAACTTACACACTACCGCATGCCAAAACTTACACACACACACAAAAACTACCATGGTTTGACCAAATTTTTAAATTGAAAAATGAGGGACTTATTATTAAAGACACTGTTCAAACTCGTCTGACTTAACCTCCAAAACAACAGGTTAGGGTTAGGCATAAATAAATATTAATAAATAAACAGAAACATTTCTACATGTTTTGCTAAATTAGGTTAACTTATCATGAGTGCCTACATGATAAGTTAACCTAACCTTTTCCGGCGAGTATGGTTAGGCTAGATTGTATTAGGTTAGGCTAGGCTAGGCTAGCCCACGTACGCTTCACTTAGGTTAGCCTAGGTTAGGTGAGAGACAGGCAAAAAGTTAGGTGTATGATTAGGTTAGGTTAGGCTAGATTAAGTTAAGCCAAGTTAGGTTAGTAATAGGCTAGCCTACGTACGCGCGCGTACGTAGGCCAACCTAGCCTAACCCAACTTAACCTAACCTAACCTAATCTAACCTAACCTAACCTAATCACACACCTAACCTTTTGCCCGTCTCTCACCCAACCCAAGCTTAACCTAAGTGAAGCGTACGTGGAAGTACCAACTCCAATCCTAACCCAACCTAACTTAATTCAGCCTAACCTAACCTAACCATACTGCCGGAAAAGGTTAGGTTAATCCTTATCATGAGCACTCATGATAAGTTAACCTAACCTAACTTAAACATGTAGAAATGTTTCTATTTATTTATTAATATTTATTTATACCTAACCTAACCTATTGTTTTGGAGGTTAGATGAACGAGTTTGAACGAATGTCTTTAATAATAGAACGAGTCCCTCATTTTCTAATTTAAAAATTTGAGGGGTAAATCCATACATGCCACAAAGGAGGCACAGTTTTTGTGTGTGTGTAAGTTTTGGCGTGTGTGTGTAAGTTTTCGTGTGTGTGTGCAAGCTCGTGCGTGCGTGTGCCTTTGTGCGTGCGTGCTCTATGCCGCATAAGCTCTCTTGTGCACAAGCTCTATGCGCACGTGCGCCTTCGTGCGCACGTGCAGCCTTTGTGTGTGCAAGCTCTGTGCGTACGTGCCTCATGCGTGCTCGCGTGCGCGCAGCCTTCGTGTGCGTTTTTGCGTAAGTTTCAGGCGTGCGTAAGCCTTCAGTGCGCGCATACCGTGCGCGTGCAAGCCTCTGCGTGCAAGCTCTCATGCGTGGGCAGCCTTTGTGCAAGCTCTGTGCGTGTTCTATGCGTGCATGCGTGCCTGCGTGTGCGCGCAGCTCGTGTGCGTAAGCCTTTGTGCGTGCAGCCTTGCGCGTAAGCTCTCAGGTAAAAGCGCATTGCTCGTGTGTGCAAGCTCGGTGCTGCGCGCGTGATTTTTTCAGGTCCAGCGTGCAGCCTTGTGCAAGCTCTGTGCACCTGTGTGCCTTTGCGCGTGCGCAGTGAGCTTTGTTGTCCATGCCGCAGCCTTGTGCGTGTGTGTGCGTGCCTTTGTGTGTGCGTGTGCCCATGCGTGTGCAGACGCTCGCGTGTGTGTGTGTGCAAGGCGCTCGGTGTGCGTGTGCGTGCGTGTTTGTGTGCACAAGTTTGTGCGCATGTGCTCGTGTGCATGTGCAAGTTTTGCGTGCGTGTGTGCGTGCGTGCGCCCTCAGTGCGTGCGTGTGTGCGCCCGTATGCGTGTGTGCGTGCAAGCTCGTGCGCACGTTTGCTTTCTGTGCGTGCTCGCGCGCGTGTGTGTTTCTTCCTGCGTGCAAGCCTCTATGTGTGTGTGTGTGTTCTCCGTCCAGGGTGCTGCAGCCCCCGTGCGTGTGTGTGTGTGTAAGCCTTGAGTGGTGCGCAAGCTCCCGAGTGCTGCAGCCCCCAGTGTGCCGCACGTCCTCCGCGTGTGCAAGCCTCAGGCAAGCCCTCGTGTGTGTGTGTTCCCGCGCACGGCAGCCCCCAGTGTGTTCTGCGTGTGCGTGTCTGCGTCGGCGAAGGTTCAGGCTGCATGTTCAGGCCGCACGCGCACGTGCGCACGTGCGCGTACGTGCGTACGTGCGCGCGCGTGCACGTGCGCGCACGTGCGCGCGCGCGTGCGCGCGCGTACGTGCGTGCGTGCACGTGCGCGCGCGCGTACGTGCGCACGTGCACGTGCGCGCGCACGTGCGCACGTGCGCGCGCGCGCACGTGCGCGCGCGTGCGCACGTGCGTGCGCGCACGCGTGCGCACGTGCGCACGTGCGCACGCGCACGTGCGCACGCGCGCACGTGCGCACGTGCGCACGCGCGCGCACGCGCGCACGTGCGCACGTGCGCATGCGCACGCGCGCACGCGCGCACGTGCGCACGTGCGCACGTGCGCACGTGCGCATGCGCGCACGCGCGCACGTGCGTGCGGACGTGCGCACGTGCGCACGCACGTGCGCGCACGCGCGCACGTGCGCACGCGCGCAGCGACGTGCACGTGCGCACGTGCGCACGCGCGCACGTGCGCACGCGCGCGTGCGCATGCGCACGTGCGCATGCGCGTGCGCACGCGTGCACGTGCGCACGCGCATGCGCACGTGCGCACGTGCGCACGTGCGCACGTGCGCACGCAGTGCGCGCACGTGCGCACGTGCGCGTACGCTGCGCGCACGTGCGCACGTGCGTACGTGCGCACGTGCGCATGCGTGCGCACGTGCGCACGTGCGCAGTGCGTGCGTGCGTACGCGCGTACGTGCGCGTGC
>NC_142805.1:9337026-9392026 GCF_049724085.1 Artemia sp. Qi Xiang Cuo
ATCCGGGGCCCCTGAGGATTGGGTGGTCTTTTGGGAGCCCTGTGGATCCTTGGGGACCAGGGGAGGACCTTTGGTGGTCCGGGGGACCCTTGGGGGCCGGTTGGCCCTTTGGGAGCCCGGGGGTCCTTTGAGGACCAGGGGAAGGCCTTTGGGGGTCTGAGGAGGGCGTTTGGGGGATAACAGTTCGAAATTTTTACTTTTTAGTTTACTTTTTGCGGCGCATCCCTGCGGCGCATTCCTGCGGCGCGTCCCTGCGGCGCATCCCTGCGGCGCATCCCCATGCGCCGCATTCCTGGCCCGCGGCGCTTCGCGGTCCCGGGGGACCTTTGAGGACTGGGGGAGGGCATTTGGGGTCCGGGGGGCCTGTGGGGGTCCGGGGGCCCTTTGAGGACCAGGGGAGGGCCTTTGAGGGTCTGAGGAGAGCGTTTGGGGTCCGGGGGACCTTTGGGGGTCTGGGGGCCCTTGAGGACCAGGGGAGGGCCTTTGAGGGTCTGAGGAGGGGGTGGGGGGGGGGGGGGCTCTTGGGGCGGTGGGGGGACCTTTGTGGCCCGCGCGCTTCCTTGGGGGTTGGGGTGGGGGGCAGCGGAACCCTTTGGGGTTGGGGTAGAGGACCTCACGACACTGTTCAAATGAAACTTGTGTATTATAACGACCACAGAGTTTCACCCTCAAATTCTCTTCTATAATCATCTTTTAGAATGTCTCTAACTGTTTCGCCGAAATAATTCCATAACCTGTCTAAAACAGTTTCGCCCAAATAATCCCTAAATGTAATTTCAGCGTGTTCCTTTTGTTTCTGGCATCTCTGCGCTAACGCATTTCAAATTAATAAGAAACCTGATTCCCGCGCTAAAACAATTCATCGCTAAGATGTTTCTTGGAGAATTGTTTCCATGACGTTTGGTTATTAATATCTTTGGAGTTCGACTAAAAGAGTTGTTTCCGAGGTAAAGACATTAATGACTTGGATCTATTCCTGGAGAAATGTTGACAGTACCTGTCAGACATTATTAAACTTTGCCCGGAAACAATTTGATTAATGACAGACAGCACAGGTGTTCCAAATTCCCAATCGATTACGCAATCAATTTCCCAGAAATCCATGCCCATATTTGGTGTCCCGTCAGCATTAAAAATGCTGACAGGACCACGTGGTTTATGGTTTTCTCAGTGAGAAAGTTCCTGTTTTTTCAAATTCTCACCGACAAAAACCATAAAAACATACAAAAATGTGAGAAAGTTCCTGTTTTTCAAATTCTCACTGACAAAATCCATAAAAACATCAAATAAATCGATCAACACACATAACCATCCATGAAAACAGACATAACTGTGAGAAAGTTCCTGTTTTTCCAAGTGAGAAAATTCCTGTTTTTTCATTCTCAGTGAGAAAACCATAAACCACGTGGTTCTCGTGGGACTCAATAAGGCCCTTCTACTAACTTTGTGTTGTCCGTCAATTAAAGCTACGCAGGAGTCGGTGTTATCGTCGATATTGGGAAAACACGGGAAAACTTATGGCCTGCTAGTCAGGCAGAAAAGTCATTTTAATAAAGAAACAATTGCTATAATTTATAATTCAATGTTTGTACCTCATGCATCTCATTGCACCACTATGGTTCTAAATAGGTATATTTAGAACCATATTAGAACAAAAATTATGTACATTTATATTGAATATAACAAAAGTGTATATTATATTGAATATAACATATTTATATTGAATATAGTATATATTGAATATATATTGTGTATAACAAAAGGTGTATATTAGAACAAAAATTCGGAACATTAGATATTAATGTTAAGATGGATCAACAATACGACTGATTTCTTAGACGATCTACAGAAAATAAAATAAGTTTTCCCCTTAATTGTCTCGTTTAATGGAAAATAGTTTTGTCGCCATAGCTCAGTAAAACAGCTATTTATGCGTAATATATTATGAGTGTTTATGCGTTATGTTTTATGAGTGTTTTGAGTGGTATGCACTAATGAGCTATCATAAGCTATTTAATATATATTCATGAGTTACTATGAGTTATATGAGCTACTTATTGTCGTCTTTTTCGATTTTTCATTTTTTTTTTTCGTTTATTTCCTATACTCCTCTGTGTGCATCCTTGTATGCATAGAGGGCATAAATGAATTATTATTAATAGTAGTAATTAGAATATAAGAAAGTTCTTGCAATTGGAGTCTTGCATTGAAGTCTTGATTTTATGCATTCTGCATTCTTAATCTGAAAAGGCCTTGCCTTGTCACGCTTGCCAGTTTAGCTCCTAGGAAAAATATTTGGAAACAATTTTAGACCAAGTTTTTCTTGAAATAAGTCTTCGCTCCCACCTTTAAATTTCTTAATTTGAAATTGGGCAATCTTTTGGAACCACTGAATTGAGTGGTTGGAAAGAAAAATGTTCAATCTATGCAAATTTTTCGCTTTCTGTCAGTTTCCGAAGAATTGCCACTTCTTGTGTTTCTGGTATATTTTCAACACCAGCCACTTTTTCAGCAAGACACGTTTAAAGTATTATATTTAAATCTTTAAGGGTGTATGCGTGTATCAAACAGTTCGTGGTAACGAATTGTAAATAAGGAGCGACACGGCTCAATAGTAGTAGGGATGACCCAATAACTCGTGACCCTACACCATATATGGGCATAGACTCCCTAGGGGAAATGGATTTCCGAGAAATTGATTGCGCAACCTAACCTCATCAGTTCGTGACGGGAGTCCATATACGGGCATAGACTCCGTAGGGGAAATGGATTTCCGAGAAATTGATTGCGTAACCTAACCTCATGAGTTCGTGACGGGGGTCCATATACGGGCATAGACTCCCTAGGAAAAATGCATTTCCGAGAAATTGATTGCTTAACCTAACCTAACCTCAGGAGCTCGTGACCCTACACCATATATGGGTATAGACTCCCTAGGGGAAATGGATTTCCGAGAAATTGATTGCGTAATCGAAGGGGAACTGAATTTCTGAGAAATTGTTTGCGTAATCGAAGGGGAAGTGAATTTCTGAAAACTTGATTTACATAATCGGTGGGGGGGATTTTATTGATCCGATAACGGGAAACAGGATCACGTGTCTCCTTCTAAACCAATCAGAGGGCTGGTTACATATTAGCGGGAGAGGATTGCAGAGAGTATAAGGAAAGGATTTTTGCTATAGTTTTTATTAGTATGTGAATTGAATTCAACGGAGTGAGAACAGTTTGACTTTACTCATTTGGATATATTTGTGCTGATGATGAGTGGAATGTTTACTCTATTATAAGTTGATAGTGGAGTTGGTAGCAATAATACAAGAGCCCCAAAATTGCGGTGGAAATCACGAGAGGATCACGGTTTTGTCTGGAATGGGATGAATTAAATGCAAGATATGTGATATCCTTGAGCAAATTTAAAATGGAGGATCAATTATGTTTCGCTGCAAAAGTTGATATAGCGCATGTGAATAGACTTCAATGCGCTTTAAGTGCATTAGTGAAACATATCGAAGACAATAAACTATATCGCTAATTGTATATGCTTAGTATTCTTGTTGTAATTATTCAATAAAATTGTTTCGAAATCGAAAATGTTCCTTTGTTGTTAGAATGTTAGGCTAACGAATCATGGCCAGTCTAGAGTCAGCAGTCAGAGTGAAAGTATTGAAAAATGAATAAATTTGAGAGTATGGACCTATCATGAGCTCCCATCCCACACCACTGCTGCCATCTACAATTGAGTCTAACTCTGTACAAACACCATATATGGGCATAGACTCCCTAGGGGAAATGGATTTCCGAGAAATTAATTGCGTAGCCTATCCTATTGACTCGTGACAGGACTCCATATATGGGCATAGACTCCCTAGGGGAAATGGATTTCTGAGAAATTGATTGCGTAATCTCCCGGGCCTATATAATTTATGCATGTTTTTATGGTTTTTGTCACTGAGAATGAAAAACAGGATTTTTCTCACTTTGATGTATTTTCATGGTTTATTAATGTCTAATGGATGATGTCAAGGTCGATTTATTTGTTGTTGTTGTTTGGCCAAGTGTAATGACACGAGGGGTGATTTAAATAATCGCTAGGGGAATGTGTTGATCTAGGGGAGAGAATTTCCGAGAACTTGATTTACGTAATCGGTGGGGAGAATATTTTGATCTAGGAATGGGAAACAGGAAGTACATGCCTCCTTCTAAGCCAATCGGAGAGTCGGTTAAATCTCAATCTAAGCCAAACAGAGAGTCTCTTACATATGGTTTCCCATTACATCGCAATTCGCCCTTGAGATTTCATATATAACGGACATGCGTTGTTTTTCATGGATGTCAACAGCAATTTATGCATGTTTTAATGGTTTTTCTCACTAAGAATGAAAATACAGAATTTTTCTCATTTTGATGTATTTTCAAGGTCAATTGATTTGTTGTTGTTGTTTGTCCAGGTGTACGCTAGAGGGAATGTATTGATTCAGGACTCAACTAGGGGAACTAAATTTCCGAGAAATTGATTGCGTAACCTAACCCAACCTCATGAGTTCGTGACGGGAGTCCATATATGGGCATACACTCCCTAGGGGAAATGGATTTCTGAGAAATTGATTACATAATCGGTGGGGGATTTTATTTATCCGATAACGGGAAACAGGATCACGTGTCTCCTTCTGAACCAATCTGGGGGCCGGAAATTTTAGCGGGAGAGGATTGCAGAGAATATAAGGAAAGGATTTTTGCTATAGTTTTTATTAGTCTGTGAATAGAATTCACAAAGTTTTTAGTTAGCAGTGTGATAACATGAGTGAACAAGTTGAGTTAGAAATATCCTTTTATTGCAACTGTTCTATTTGTAAAGGTCATTTTCATGATTTTGAACACTCTCATGAACCTACTGCTTGTTTAGACAGCATAGAGGCAGAGATAGATGAGAAGAATCTAGAGGAAATGAGAGGAAAAATTATATATGACATGGAGGGAAATTTATACCGATTGCAAGTAAGCTCACATAAAACAAGGTTTGATATGACAGAAAAGGATGATCAAAATAAGAGACTGGGTAAAGAGGGCTGTCTCTATAGTGTAAAAGACAGCAGTGAAAACCCAATGAAAAATGTGTATAAAGCAAGATATAACTCTGAATATTATGATGAATATGTTCTAAGAGAAGAGAAAAAGTGGCCATTTAAGAGACAACATAAGAGGTCATTCTACGGAAAGGATTTTAAACAACAAAAACTGTGGTGGAAGAGTTCTCATATATGATATAACGATAAATCTAATTATTGATATGTATAATGAGTTTTATATTGTAATCATACAATAAATTTGTTTGTACTATTTTAATTTTCTCATACTAGATATATATATAGAGTAAGGATATCATCAGAGACTTCTGTGCATGAATAGATCAGATTGAATAGATCAGCCTTTAGAGTGTTATCAATCCTCAATCAAGTTTTCTATCAAAGATAAAAAATAAATCATTCTTCTAATCTTTATTCTTTTGATATATCAATATTTATTATAGTTTTTATATACACAATCTCGGGTTCAATTACTTGAACCTCGTTTTCTTCTTCAATTACCATTATATCTAGGAGAGGGGGCATGTCAAATAAATTCTCTCGTATTCTTATGGGCAAACTATCAACCAACCGCTCATCGTCGTCTATACAGAGTCGACCCGAAGGTCCCCGCCGTACCAAATCCTCCGACGTGTACGATAGACCATCTTCTGTATAGTGGATCTCCATTATATCATCAGTACTATCTTCATTACTGTTAAAAAGAAGGAATTCTTCTTCAGATTCAGATAAAATCCATGCGTCCCATATGTTCTCTACCTCTTGGACATACTCGGGGATGTTCTATAAATGTAATAAACAGGATTACTTAATATTTTTCATTATATCCATAATTTTTATGTCTAAAATTCATCAATTAGCTAGATATCTAAATTTAAAATCTGGAAAAAAGTTTTTCCACAATGAATATTTTTCAACTAAAAGTAAAGAGCTGCTAGATTAAATCAAAGACGAGCAGAAATAATAACGAATAATTGTTCAAACTTAAATTTTCTGTAAACTTACGTCTAATGATAAACTTGTTAGAGTGACAAAAACTTTTTTTCTACAAAGAGGACATTTTTCAACTAAAAGTAAAGAGCTGCTAGACTAAATCAAAGACGAGCAGAAATAATAACGAATAATTGTTCAAGCTTAAATTTTCTGTAAACTTATGTCTAATCATAAACTTGTTAGTGACAAAAACTTTTTTCCACAAGAGGACATTTTTCAACTAAAAGTAAAGAGCTGCTAGACTAAATAAAATAAGATCAGTTATAACAAAAAATAACGGTCAAAAAGAAAATTTTACGTAAACTGGTGTATAGTTATAATAGTGTTTGATTGAAAAGAACTTCTTGCTCACAAGAGGGTATTTTTAAAAAAGATTTAAAGACATGATAGATGATATCAAATACAAGAAGAAAAAACAACGACTAGTTGTTCATTCTTTAATTTCTGTAAACTTATTTCTAATGATAAACGTGTTAGAGTGACAAAAACTTTTTTCCACAAAGGACATTTTTCAACTAAAAGTAAAGAGGACATTCTTCAACTTTTTCCACAAGAGGACATTCTTCAACTAAAAGTAAAGAGCTGCTAGACTAAATCAAAGACGAGCAGAAATAATAACGAATAATTGTTCAAACTTAAATTTTCTGTAAACTTATGTCTAATTATAAACTTGTTAGAGTGACAAAAACTTTTTTTTTACAAAAGGACATTTTTCAACTAAAAGTAAAGAGCTGCTAGACTAAATCAAAGACGAGCAGAAATAATAACGAATAATTGTTCAAACTTAACTTGTTCTTACTTGTTCAAACTCAAACTTAACTGATAAACTTGTTCGAGGGATAAAATCTGGAAAAAACGTTTTTTCCACAATGGATATTTTTCAACTAAAAGTAAAGAGCTGCTAGACTAAATCAAAGACGAGCATAAATAATAACGAATAATTGTTCGAACTTAAATTTTCTGTAAACTTATGTCTAATGATAAACTTGTTAGTGACAAAAACTTTTTTTCTACAAAGAGGACATTTTTCAACTAAAAGTAAAGAGCTGCTAGACTAAATCGAAGACGAGCAGAAATAATAACGAGTAATTGTTCAAACTTAACTTTTCTGTTAACTTATGTCTAATGATAAACTTGTTAGAGTGAAAAAAACTTTTTTCCAAAAGAGGGCATTTTTCAACAAAAAGTAAAGACCTGCCAGACTAAATCAAAGACAAGCAGAAATAATAACGAATAATTGTTCAAACTTAAATTTTGCACTTTTGAAAATAAATTTTGAAAGTTTTTAGCACTTTTAAAAAAAGTTTCCTGTTCGAATTAAACGGCCCGTATATTTCAGTTTTTAAAAAATTGGGGCAAACAGTCAAACTTTGGCATAAAGAGCAAGTTATTGACGATGGGGCAACCTTTTCACATACGGAATAAGTTCTGTCCGTCTTACGTTTTAATGTTGCTCCTTACATTCAGTTAAAAAGACTTGTTTTTTTTTTATTTAATTTTTGGTTATTCATCAAATAAGGCCGGTAAATCTAAAATGAAAAATCATTCTTCATGAAAAATTCCTTTCCCTCACGGAAAGTCTTCCTTGGAAAGTTCCTCCCACCTAAGACACACCCCTGTAAAATTCTCTCCGAACAATTCCATCCTCGGTGAAATCCCCTTCCTTCTTAAAATTTCTTGAGGACAAATCCCCCTTGAAAATTTTCCTTGGTGTACTTTCATTTGAAAAAGACTAATTTCTAATTGTTTTTCCGATCACTCAGTAAATCCCATCTAAGACACACCCCTGTAAAATTCTCTCCGAACAATTCCATCCTCGGTGAAATCCCCTTCCTTCTTAAAATTTCTTGAGGACAATTCACCCTGGAAAATTCTCCTTGGTGTACTTTCATTTGAAAAAGACTTTAATTTCTAATTGTTTTTCCGATCACTCAGTAAATCCCCCATTCCTTGCATTAGGACATAAAAAAAAATTAATGTATCATGAAAACTTTGCAAATTATTTCTACGTGAACAAAGTAACTTCGTATATATGAAAGTTCTTGTCATAATTTGCATTTTTCATAGTATCACTCGATTGAAATACAAGAGGTATCAAACTGTTAATATTAACAATTTTACAGAGCTTCTAACCCGGTGCGGGGGTGTTTCCATTGTTTTAAAATGCTATAAAATCCATAGGGGAAATACAAATTAAAATTTAAACATACATTGGCCATTGAAGGACCGGCGACTTCATTTGTAATATTCATTACTTTATTTATATATATCTTTATTTCAATATGCACTGAAGTTAAAACCATCAAACACCAAATAATATACGGTACTAACGGTTAATTATTATTACGAAAATCATAAGGGGAGAGGAATCTGGAAGTCCACCATTCATCATTTTAATCCCCTTGGGAAGAGTTTTCGAACAGAAACACACATATTTCATCATTCAGATATCCAATTCTTTCTCCGAAACGTCACCTTTTCCAAAATTGTCTAATCAATTTAGAGATGGATTTTTTTTAATGAAAATCTTCTACAGAAAAATGGAATTTTGAAGTTACCCAGACTTATAATTAGCTCGAAAATCTCTCTAATGGCCGTCCGCATCGTAGCTATTCAATATCTCCCTATATAGTGTGAAATAATTTTAATAATGTTTTAGCAAATCAAATATCAAACAGTTCGCGGTAACGAACTGTAGGTAAGGAGAGACCCGGCTTAATAGTAACCTAAACTCTAAAAAACGGAATTTTGGCATTAAAAGATATATCAAAAGATTTAGGTTATTATGCTGATTAGATTAGGTTAGGTTAAGTGGCGCCCGCCACTCAACCTAACCTAATCTAATCTATCCTAACCTAACCTAACCCCCCAACTTTTACTGACTGTATGCATAAATTGATGAGGGGTGCTCATCAACACCTTACTCTTTACGCTAAAAATTTCTAGTACTAAGGAAAAAAAACTTCTTATTGCTCTAATTAAGCAAACCTAGTGTTTCAGGAGTCGTTCTTAAAGAATTGGGACCAAATTCAAACTTTAGCGTAAAGAACGAGGTGTTAAGGAGGAACAATCCCCCTCATATACGTAACATTTTTTGTTCGTTTTAAGTTTTGATGTATTTTCTAAACAATTTCATTCCTGGTGAAAATTTACCCCGGACAATTACCGCTAACATCTCCACGCGTAAAATTGAGTCAGCAAAGAGAAAGTAAGACTATTAGAAAGAATTTCGATTAGGAATTGTGACAAATTCCCCCAGTGTAAAATTTCCCCTGAAAAATTCACCCCCTGGAAGCTTCCCTCCATATGGAAAATTCTCCTCGTGGAAAATCATCCCAGCAAAAAATTGGTCTCCCCTCCAAAAAATGGATGCATACTTCCAATAACAAATACTATACCTAAACAATGGGCAAATTTTATAACTTAAATATCTTTCCTAAGGGACTGTGGGGGTCATGGTATCTCCAAGGAAATCATTATTCATCATTTTAACTATTCTGAATAAAATAGATATCTCAAAATTTTGTTCGGACGATTTTGAGAAAAAGAGGCATGGGAGGGGGCCTAGTTGCCCCCCAATTTTTTTGGTCACTTAAAAAAGGCAATTAAACTTTTAACTTCAGTTCGAAAGCCCTCAGCTGATGTTCTAGGACCATTGGGTCGAAACGATTACACCTGAGAAAAAAATAATAATAATAATAAGCACGCATCCGTTATCTTTCTTCTGGCAAAAAAAAAACAAAATTCCACACTTTTGAAGATAGAGCTTGAAAGCTCTATAGTAGGGTTCTCTGATACGCTGAAACTGATGGTGTGATTTTTATTAGGATTCCATGACTTTTAGGGGGGTGTTTTCCCCATTTTCTGAAAATCAGACAAATTTTTTCAGGCTTGTAGCCTTTAATGGGTAAAAGTAAACTCAATGAAATTTATATATTTGAAATCAGTATAATAAGCCAATTCTGTTGATACATATACTGATATCAAATTTTTTTTATGGGCTACACTAAAATTGATGAATCGTATGTATTTGGAATCAGCATAATAACCTAAATATTTTTATATATCTGTTAATGCCAAAATTCCGTTTTTTAGAGTTTAGGTTACTATTGAGCCGGGTCTCTCCTTACCTACAGTTCGTTACCGCGAACTGTTTGATATTTGATTTGCTAAGACATTATTAAAATTATTTCACACTATATAGGGAGATATTGAATAGCTACGATACGGGCGGCCATTAGAGAGATTTTCAAGCTAATTATAAGTCTGGTTAACTTCAAAATTCCATTTTTCTGTAGAAGATTTTCATTAAAAAAACCATCTCTAAATTGATTACACAATTTTGGAAAAGGTGACGTTTCGGAGAAAGAATTAGATATCTGAATGATGAAATATGTGTGTTTCTGTTCGAAAACTCTTCTCAAGGGGGTTAAAATGATGAATGGTGGACTTCCAGATTCCTCTCCCCTTATGATTTTCGTAATAATAATTAACCGTTAGTACCGTATATTATTCGGTGTTTGATGGTTTTAACTTCAGTGCATATTGAAATAAAGATATATATAAATAAAGTCATGAATACTCCAAATGAAGTCGCCGGTCCTTCAATGGCTAATGTATGTTTAAATTTTAATTTGTGTTTCCCCTATGGATTTTATAGCATTTTAAAACTATAGAAACACCCCCACACCGGGTTAGAAGCTCTGTAAAATTCTTAATATTAACAGTTCGATACCTCTTTTATTTCAATCGAGTGATACTATGAAAAATGCACATTATGACAAGAACTTTCATATATACGAAGTTACTTTGTTCACGTAGAAATAATTTGCAAAGTTTTCATGATACATTAATTTTTTTTTATGTCCTAATGCAAGGAATGGGGGATTTACTGTTAAACGCGTGGAGATATTAACGGTAATTGTCCGGGGTAAATTTTCACCAGGATTGAAATTGTTTAGAAAATACATCAAAACTTAAAACGAACAAAAAATATTACGTATATGAGGGGGATTGTTCCTCCTTAACACCTCGTTCTTTACGCTAAAGTTTGAATTTGGTCCCAATTCTTTAAGAACGACTCCTGAAACACTAGGTTTGCTTAATTAGAGCAATAAGAAGCTTTTTTCCTTAGTACTGAAAATTTTTAGCGTAAAGAGCAAGGTGTTGATGAGCACCCCTCATCAATTTATGCATACAGTCAGTAAAAGTTGGGGGGTTAGGTTAGGATAGATTAGATTAGGTTAGGTTGAGTGGCGGGCGCCACTTAACCTAACCTAATCTAATCAGCATAATAACCTAAATCTTTTGATATATCTTTTAATGCCAAAATTCCGTTTTTTAGAGTTTAGGTTACTATTAAGCCGGGTCTCTCCTTACCTACAGTTCGTTACCGCGAACTGTTTGATATTTGATTTGCTAAAACATTATTAAAATTATTTCACACTATATAGGGAGATATTGAATAGCTACGATGCGGACGGCCATTAGAGAGATTTTCGAGCTAATTATAAGTCTGGGTAACTTCAAAATTCCATTTTTCTGTAGAAGATTTTCATTAAAAAAATCCATCTCTAAATTGATTAGACAATTTTGGAAAAGGTGACGTTTCGGAGAAAGAATTGGATATCTGAATGATGAAATATGTGTGTTTCTGTTCGAAAACTCTTCCCAAGGGGATTAAAATGATGAATGGTGGACTTCCAGATTCCTCTCCCCTTATGATTTTCGTAATAATAATTAACCGTTAGTACCGTATATTATTTGGTGTTTGATGGTTTTAACTTCAGTGCATATTGAAATAAAGATATATATAAATAAAGTAATGAATATTACAAATGAAGTCGCCGGTCCTTCAATGGCTAATGTATGCTTAAATTTTAATTTGTATTTCCCCTATGGATTTTATAGCATTTTAAAACAATGGAAACACCCCCGCACCGGGTTAGAAGCTCTGTAAAATTGTTAATATTAACAGTTTGATACCTCTTGTATTTCAATCGAGTGATACTATGAAAAATGCAAATTATGACAAGAACTTTCATATATACGAAGTTACTTTGTTCACGTAGAAATAATTTGCAAAGTTTTCATGATACATTAATTTTTTTTTATGTCCTAATGCAAGGAATGGGGGATTTACTGAGTGATCGGAAAAACAATTAGAAATTAAAGTCTTTTTCAAATGAAAGTACAACAAGGAGAATTTTCAAGGGTGAATTGTCCTCAAGAAATTTTAAGAAGGAAGGGGATTTCACCGAGGATGGATTTGTTCGGAGAGAATATTACAGGGGTGTGTCTTAGATGGGAGAAACTTTCCAAGGAAAACTTTCCGTGCGGGAAAGGAATTTTTCATGAAGAATGAGTTAGATTTACCGGCATTATTTGAGGAATAACCAGAAATTAAATTTTAAAAAAAACAAGTCTTTTTAATTGAATGTAAGGAGCAACATTAAAACGTAAGACGGACAGAACTTATTCCGTATGTGAAAAGGTTGCCCCATCGTCAATAACTTGCGGTTCATGCCAAAGTTTCACTGTTTGCCCCAATTTTTTAAAAACTGAAATATACGAGCCGTTTAATTCGAACAGGAAACTTTTTTTAAAAGTGCTAAAAACTTTAGCATGAAGAGTAAGGTATTAAGGAGGAGGCAACCCGTTCATGTACAGAATAATTGCTCTTCGCTTAGGGTTTCAATGTTGCTCCTTATACTTAATAAACCAGAAAGGGCTGCAAAATCTGAAATTTTCCCATAATGTACACACATGGTATTTATTATTGGTATTTGTACAGACCTTATAGCTTAGTGGTTAACCATTCAACTACACATCGAGAAATCCCTGATTCAAACGTTTTTTTCCCCTGATTTATCATTAGACATATGTTTACAGAAAATTTAAGTTTGAACAATTATTCGTTATTATTTCTGCTCGTATTTGATTTAGTCTATCAGCTCTTTACTTTTAGTTGAAAAACGTCCCTTGTGGAAAAAAAGTTCTTGTCACTCTAACAAGTTTATCATTAGACATAAGTTTACAGAAAATTTAAGTTTGAACAATTATTTGTTATTATTTCTGCTCGTCTTTGATTTAGTCTAGCAGCTCTTTACTTTTAGCTGAAAAATGTCCTTTGTGGAAAAAAAATTTTTTTCACTCTAAAAAGTATCACTAGACATAATCTTACAGAAAATTTAAGTTTGAACAATTATTCGTTATTATTTCTGCTCGTCTTTGATTTAGTCTAGCAGCTCTTTACTTTTAGTTGTGAAATGTCATTTGTGGATAAAAAGTTATTGTCACTAACAAGTTTATCATTAGACATAAGTTTACAGAAAATTTAAGTTTGAACAATTATTCATTTTATTTCTGCTCGTATTTAATTTAGTCTAGCAGCTCTTTACTTTAAGTTGAAAAATGTCCTCTTTGTGGAAAAAAAGTTTTTGTCACTCAAACAAGTTTATCATTAGACATAAGTTTACAGAAAATTTAAGTTTGAAAAATTATTCGTTATTATTTCTGCTCGTCTTTTATTTAGTCTAGCAGCTATTTACTTTTAGCTGAAGAATGCCCTTTTATGGAAAAAAAAAGTTCTTTTCACTATAACAAGTTCATCATTAGATAGAAGCTTACAGAAATTTAAGTTTGAACAATTATTTGTTATTATTTATCCTCGTCTTCGATTTAGTCTAGCGGCTCTTTACTTTTAGTTGAAGAATGTCCTCTTTTGGAAAAAAGTTTTTTGTCACTCTAACAAGTTTATCATTAGACAAAAGTTTACAGAAAATTTAAGTTTGAACAATTATTCGTTATTATTTCTGCTCGTCTTTGATTTAGTCTAGCAGCTCTTTACTTTTAGTTGAAAAATACCCTCTTGTGGAAAAAAATTTTTTGTCACTAAAAAGTTTATCATCAGACATATATTTACAGAAAATTTAAGCTTGAACACTTACTCGTTGTTATAGATGCTCATCTTTTATTTATTTTAGCAGCTCTTTACTTATATTTTAAAAAGGCCCATGGTCGAAAAAAGTTTTGTCACAAAAAATTTTGTAACTTGACATAAGTTTAACGAAATTTAAATTTTAAAATTTATTCGTTATTCTTGCTGTTCATCTTTTATCTAGTCTAGTATCTATTTATTTTTATTTTAAAAATACACTCTTGTGGAAAAAATGTTATTTAACTAAAGCGTTTATCATTATACAAAATTTTAAAGAAAATTTATGCTTGAACAATTATTAGTTATTATTGATCATCATCTTTTATTTAGTCTAGCAGCTCTTTACTTTTAGTTGAAAAATGTCCTCTTGAGGAAAAAAAGTTTTTGTCACTCTAACAAGTTTATCATTAGATATAAGTTTACAGAAATTTAAGTTTGAACAATTATTCGTTATTATTTCTCCTCGTCTTTTATTTAGTCTAGCAGCTCTTTACTTTTTGTTGAAAAATGTCCTCTTGTGTAAAAAAGTTTTTGTCACTCTAACAAGTTTATCATTAGACATAAGTTAACAGAAAATTTAAGTTTGAACAATTATTCGTTATTATTTCTGCTCGTCTTCGATTTAGTCTAGCAGCTCTTTACTTTTAGTTGAAAAAAGTCCTTTGTGGAAAAAAAGTTTTTGTCACTCTATCAAGTTTATCATTAGACGTGAGTTTACAGAAAATTCAAGTTTGAACAATTATTCGTTATTATTTCTGCTCGTCTTTTATTTAGTCTAGCAGCTCTTTACTTTTAGTTGAAAAATATCCATTGTGGAAAGTTTTTTCCAGATTTTAAATTTAGATATCTAGCTAATTGATGAATTTTAGACATAAAAATTATGGATATAATGAAAAATATTAAGTAATCCTGTTTATTACATTTATAGAACATCCCCGAGTATGTCCAAGAGGTAGAGAACATATGGGACGCATGGATTTTATCTGAATCTGAAGAAGAATTCCTTCTTTTTAACAGTAATGAAGATAGTACTGATGATATAATGGAGATCCACTATACAGAAGATGGTCTATCGTACACGTCGGAGGATTTGGTACGGCGGGGACCTTCGGGTCGACTCTGTATAGACGACGATGAGCGGTTGGTTGATAGTTTGCCCATAAGAATACGAGAGAATTTATTTGACATGCCCCCTCTCCTAGATATAATGGTAATTGAAGAAGAAAACGAGGTTCAAGTAATTGAACCCGAGATTGTGTATATAAAAACTATAATAAATATTGATATATCAAAAGAATAAAGATTAGAAGAATGATTTATTTTTTATCTTTGATAGAAAACTTGATTGAGGATTGATAACACTCTAAAGGCTGATCTATTCAATCTGATCTATTCATGCACAGAAGTCTCTGATGATATCCTTACTCTATATATATATCTAGTATGAGAAAATTAAAATAGTACAAACAAATTTATTGTATGATTACAATATAAAACTCATTATACATATCAATAATTAGATTTATCGTTATATCATATATGAGAACTCTTCCACCACAGTTTTTGTTGTTTAAAATCCTTTCCGTAGAATGACCTCTTATGTTGTCTCTTAAAGGGCCACTTTTTCTCTTCTCTTAGAACATATTCATCATAATATTCAGAGCTATAGCTTGCTTTATACACATTTCTCATTGGGTTTTTACTGCTGTCCTTTACACTATAGAGAAAGCCCTCTTTTCACAGTCTCTTCTTTTGATCTTCCTTATCTGTCATATCAAACCTTCTTTTCTGTGAGCTTATTTGCAATCGGTATAAATTTCTCTCCATATCATATATAATTTTTCTTCTCATTTCCTCTAGATTCTTCTCATCTATCTCTGCCTCTATGGTGTCTAAACATGCAGTAGATTCATGAGAATTTTCAAAATCATGAAAATGACCTTTACAAATAGAAAAGTTGCAATAAAAGGATATTTCTAACTCAACTTGTTCACTCATGTTATCACACTGCTAACTAAAAACTTTGTAAATTCTATTCACAGACTAATAAAAACTATAGCAAAAATCCTTTCCTTATATTCTCTGCAATCCTCTCCTGCTAAAATTTCCGGCCCCCAGATTGGTTCAGAAGGAGACACGTGATCCTGTTTCCCGTTATCGGATAAATAAAATCCCCCTACGATTATGTAATCAATTTCTCAGAAATCCATTTCCCCTAGGGAGTGTATGCCCATATATGGACTCCCGTCACGAACTCATGAGGTTGGGTTAGGTTACGCAATCAATTTCTCGGAAATTTAGTTCCCCTAGTTGAGTCCTGAATCAATACATTCCCTCTAGCGTACACCTGGACAAACAACAACAACAAATCAATTGACCTTGAAAATACATCGAAATGAGAAAAATTCTGTATTTTCATTCTCAGTGAGAAAAACCATTAAAACATGCATAAATTGCTGTTGACATCCATGAAAAACAACGCATGTCCATTATATATGAAATCTCAAGGGCTAATTGCGATGTAATGGGAAACCTTTTGTAAGAGACTCTCTTATTGGCTTAGATGGATATGTACCCGACTCTCCGATTGGCTTAGAATGAGGCAAGTACTGTTTGTTTCCTATTCCTGGATCAAAACATTCCCCCCACTGATTATGTAAATCAAGTTCTCTGAAATTCACTTCCCCTAGATCAATACATTCACCTAACGATTATGTAAATCACCCCTCGTGTCATTACACTTGGCCAAACAACAACAACAACAACAAATCAATCGACCTTGACATCATCCATTATACATTAATATACTATGAAAATACATCAAAGTGAGAAAAATCCTGTTTTTCATTCCCTGTGACAAAAACCATAAAAACATGCATAAATTATATAGGCCCGGGGGATTACGCAATCAATTTCTCAGAAATCCATTTCCCCTATGGAGTCTATGCCCATATATGGAGTCCCGTCACGAGTCAATAGGTTAGGTTACGTTACGCAATCAATTTCTCGGAAATCCATTTCCCCTAGCGAGTGTATGCCCATATATGGTGTTCGTACGGAGTTAGACTAAATTGTAGATGGTAGCAGTGGTGTGGGATGGGAGCTCATGATAGGTCCCTACTCTCAAATTTATTCATTTTTCAATCCTTTCACTCTGACTGCTGACTCTAGACTGACCATCTTTCGTTAGCCTAACATTCTAACAACAAAAAAAAGGGAACATTTTCGATTTCGAAACAATTTTATTGAATAATTACAACAAGAATACTAAGCATATACAATTAGTGATACAGTTTATTGTCTTCGATATGTTTCACTAATGCACTTAAAGCGCATTGAAGTCTATATACATGCGCTATATCAACTTTTTCAGCGAAACATAATTGATCCTCCATTTTAAATTTGCTCAAGGATATCACATATCTTGCATTTAATTCATCCCATTCCAGACAAAACCGTGATCCTCTCGTAATTTCCACCGCAATTTTTTGGGCTCTTGTATTATTGCTACTAACTCCACTATCAACTTCTAATAGAGTAAACATTCCACTCATCATCAGCACAAATATATCCAAATGAGTAAAGTCAAACTGTTCTCACTCCGTTGAATTCAATTCACAGACTAAGAAAAACTATAGCAAAAATCCTTTCCTTATATTCTCTGCAATCCTCTCCCGCTAATATATAACCAGCTCCCTGATTGGCTTAGAAGGAGACACGCGATCCTGTTTCCCGTTATCGGATCAATAAAATCCCCCCCACCGATTATGTAAATCAAGTTTTCAGAAATTCACTTCCCCTTCGATTACGCAAACAATTTCTCAGAAATTCAGTTCCCCTTCGATTACGCAATCAATTTCTTGGAAATCCATTTCCCCTAGGGAGTCTATACCCATATATGGTGTAGGGTCACGAGCTCCTGAGGTTAGGTTAGGTTAAGCAATCAATTTCTCAGAAATCCATTTTTCCTAGGGAGTCTATGCCCGTATATGGACCCCCGTCACGAACTCATGAGGTTAGGTTACGCAATCAATTTCTCGGAAATCCATTTCCCCTAGGGAGTCTATGCCCATATATGGTGTAGGGTCACGAGTTATTGGGTCATCCCTACTACTATTGAGCCGTGTCGCTCCTTATTTACAATTCGTTACCTCGAACTGTTTGATACACGCATACACCCTTGAAGATTTAAATATAATACTTTAAACGTGTCTTGCTGAAAAAGTGGCTGGTGTTGAAAATATACCAGAAACACAAGAAGCGGCAATTCTTCGGAAACTGACAGAAAGCGCAAAATTTGCATAGATTGAACATTTTTCTTTCCAACCACTCAATTCAGTGGTTCCAAAAGATTGCCCAATTTCAAATTAAGAAATTTAAAGGTGGGAGCGAAGACTTATTTCAAGAAAAACTTGGTCTAAAATTGTTTCCAAATATTTTTCCTAGGAGCTAAACTGGCAAGCGTGACAAGGCGAGGCCTTTTCAGATTAAGAATGCAGAATGCATAAAATCAAGACTTTTCAATGCAAGACTCCAATTGCAAGAACTTTCTTATATTATAATTACTACTATTAATAATAATTAATTTATGCCCTCTATGCATACAAGGATGCACACAGAGGAGTATAGGAAATAAACGAAAAAAAATGAAAAATCGAAAAAGACGACAATAAGTAGCTCATATAACTCATAGTAACTCATGAATATATATTAAATAGCTTATGATAGCTCATTAGTGCATACCACTCAAAACACTCATAAAACATAACGCATAAACACTCATAATATATTACGCATAAATAGCTGTTTTACTGAGCTATGGCGACAAAACTATTTTCCATTAAACGAGACAATTAAGGGGAAAACTTATTTTATTTTCAGTAGATCGTCTAAGAAATCAGTCGTATTGTTGATCCATCTTAACATTAATATCCAATGTTCCGAATTTTTGTTCTAATATACACCTTTTGTTATACACAATATATGTTCAATATATACTATATTCAATATAAATATGTTATATTCAATATAATATACACTTTTGTTATATTCAATATAAATGTACATAATTTTTGTTCTAATATGGTTCTAAATATACCTATTTAGAACCATAGTGGTGCAATGAGATGCATGAGGTGCAAACATTGAATTATAAATTATAGCAATTGTTTCTTTATTAAAATGACCTTTCTGCCTGACTAGCAGGCCATAAGTTTTCCCGTGTTTTCCCAATATCGACGATAACACCGACTCCTGCGTAGCTTTAATTGACGGACAACACAAGGTTTTTAATGGAATCTTTATTAAAACTATTCTGTGATCCCACCCAATAGAATGATGCTGTAAATCACTAGTATTGTTTGCCACTAGGAATTCTGTTTTAGTAGATTCAATCTCTAATCCTATCTCCCGTAAACATGAATGTAATACCTTAATTGTATTATGTATTGATATTAAATTGTCCGAAAATAACGAAATATCATCAGCATAAGACAAGTGGCTAATGTCGATACCGTCAATCACATATGGGGGTAAGCACCGTGTGGCTGTTCTAATTGCGTTATTAAATATGACGAGGCTAAGAAGTGACCCTTGTTTTACTCTAGACGTCAAGAATTTCGGTCTGAAAGTCGCCCTCCCGAAAAAATTCTCACAGATGCATTACCATACCAACCTGTCAAACACTGGCCTGTAAATGGGTTCACTCCACTACGTAACAATGATGAAAAGCTTGGTGATAAAACACACTATCAAACGCTTTTGAAATATCAACTCCGCACACAAATAGTTGTTTTTAAAAGTTACGATGGTGTTGCGTGTGCATTTTGAACCCCTACACCACTTCGAAAACCCAACTGATGGTCCCCCATATCACATTTTGATGATAAGAATGGGAGTAAAATATTTTCAAATAGTTTACTAATAACAGAACAAAGTGTTATAGGTCTATTTGATGAACAACGTGAAGGATCCTTGCCCTTCTTGTGTATACAAACTACTTTACCTTCTCCCATCATAGAAGGGACATAATGCTGGGTCACTATTATTTGGTATAATAAAATAAAAGGTTCTAGTAGTTTTGCAGTACCATACAAAAGGTGCTCTGGTAACAAACCATCTGAACCTGGGGCATTCCCAAATTTTAGTAATCCAATCATACACAGCGCAATCGCGCTGCCAAAGTAAAGAACGGTGTTGGCGCTTTGTATTATTTATTTATTTTTTTCCCTTAGACCAGGGCACTTTGTATCGCAGGAGTAGTCGTAGAAACTTCAAAACGGGCTCATTCGATTGGACATTGGAGTGGCTAGTGCCCTTTTTAATAGTCAAAAGTGATTGGAGGGCAACTAACCCCCCTTTCACGCCCACACTTTCCCCAAACACATCCAATCAAAATTTTGCGACAGCCATTTTGTTCAACGTAGTTGAAAGTTCTGAAAAGTAGGTCTTTGAGGATGACAGCCCCCCTACAGCCCTCAAGCCAAGGGTTATAAGTTATGCCCTGGGGGCATGTAAGGTTTTCATAGAAAGCGTTGTCGTAGAAACTTAAAAATGGGATAATTCGATGGGAAATTGAAACGGATAGTGCCCTTTTTTATAGTCGAAAGTGATTGGAAGGCAACTACCACCCCTTCCACGCCCATCATTTCCCCAAATACATCCAATCAAAATTTTTAGATAGCCATTTCGTTCAGTGTAGTTGAAAGTTTTGGAAATTATATCTTTGAGCAGGAAACTCCCCCCAGAGTCTTCAGGGCAAGGGTTATAAGTCAGGATTTGGGGTCTTACAAGGTTTTATTGAAAACTTTGTCATAGAAACGACAAAAAGGGCTCATTCGATGGGAAATTCAAAGGACTAGTGGTCTTTTTGATAGTTGAAAGTGATTGGAGGGCAAATAACCCCCCTCTCATGCCTACCTTTTCCCCAAACACATCCAATCAAAATTACGAGATAGCCATTTTGTTCAACGTAGTTCACAGTTTTGGAAATTACGTCCTTAAGGACGACACCCCCCCCCCCCACACAGCCCTCAGAATATAAGGTATTTATAGAAAATGTTGTCGTAGAAACTTCAAAAAGGGCTTATTCGATGGGAAGTAGACAATGCTAGTGCCATTTTTAATAGTCAAAAGTAATTGGAGGGTAACTAACCCTCCTCTCACGCCACCATTTCCCCAAACACATCCAATCAAAATTTTCAGATAGTACAACTTAGTTGAGAGTCCTGGATATTAGGTCGTTGAGGATGAAACTCCCTCCAGAGCCCTCAGAGCTAAGGTTGTAAGTTATGCCATGGGGGTATATAAGGTTTTTTATTGAAGACTTTGTCGTAGAAACTTGAAAAAGGGCTCATTTGATTGAAAATTCAAAGGGCTAGTGCCCTTTTAAATAGTCGAAAGAAATTGGAGGGTAACTAACCCCGTCTCACGCAGACCATTTCCCCAAACACATCCAATCAAAATTTTTGGATAGCCACTTTTTTCAATGTAGTTGAAAGTTCTAGAAGATAGGTCCTTGAAGATTTAGACCCCCCCCCCCGCCACACACAACCCTCAAGGTAAGGGTTGTAAGTTTTTTATAGAAAGCTAAGGGTTTTTATAGAAAGCGTTGTTTTAGAAACTTCAAAAAGGACTCATTCGATTGGAGATTGAAAGGGCTAATACCCTTTTTAATAGTCGAAAATAATTGAATGTTAACTAACCCACTTCTCACACCTACCATTTCCCCAAACACATTCAATCAAAATTTTAGGATGGCCATTTTTTAAATGTAGTTTCAAAGTTCTGAAAATTAGGTCTTTGAATATGACAAACCCCCCCCCCCCCCCACAACCCTCAGAGCAAGCGTTGTAAGTTATGCCCTGGGGGCATTTAAGGTTTTTATTATTGGGAGTTGAGAGGGCTAGTGCCCTTATTAATAGTCAAAAGCGATCAGAAGGCGTATACCCCCCCCTCATACCCATCATTTCCCAAAAAACTTCCGATCAAAATTTTTATATATCAATTTTGTTGAACGTAGTTGAACAAACACACAGCCCTCAGGGCTAAGGTTGTAAGCTATGCCCTGGGGGCATATAATGTCATAGAGAAAGTGTTATCGTAAAAACTTAAAAAAGGGCTCTTTTGATTAGAATTTGTGAGGGTGTATTGCCCTTTTTAATAGTCGAAGGTAGTCGGACGGAGAATCACCCCTCCCCACGGCCATCATTTTCCCAAACATTTCCGATCAACATTTTTATATGGCCATTTTGTTCAAGGTAGTTGAAAGGTCTGAAAATTTTGTCTTTGAGGGTGACAACCCTCCCCCCATAGCCCTCAGGATAATGGGGTAATAGTATCGACCTAATTGTCCTAGAATATCGTGGGAGGACTCATTGGATCGGAAATTAAAAGTTCTAGTGCCATTTTTAAATGACCGAAAAATGGAGGGCAACTAGGCCCCCTCCCACGCTCATTTTTTTCCCAAATTCACCTGATCAAAATTATGAGATAGCCATTTTGTTCAGCATGGTTGAAAATATGATAAATATGTCAGTAGTAATCTATCTATTGAAATGAGCAGTGCTTGCGTAATTTGTCTTATCTCTAGCATGTACATGAATATACACTACAGTTTCACATGCACATTGCAAGAAGCGACCAATCCTTTACCTATAAAGTGGCCAAACACGTTTTGAAACTATAGTCGAGATTGTATAAGACAACCAGAGTGGTTTTTGTTATTGATATCAACTGTACAAGAATATGCATGTTACATACACGTGCACAATTCAAAAAAATCGAGCAGTAAAAGCGGGGATTCCCCACTGGTTCTTGAAATCTGGCTTGTTACACAAGTTTGTTTCAAACTGCAGGTTTTCATGGATGCTACAATCAGAATTGTTTGATTGACATTTGCAAAAAACGGATAAGGGATTCGCGAATTGGACTGTACGAATGATCTTATTTGAATAATAGGGAAAAAAACAGAGCTAGATAACATTTTCGAATTGGATCGTATGAAGATGGAGAAAAAAAAGAGTTAAAGTGATTAGCAGTTAAGGTAACCCTGAAGAGCATGTTAATTCATACCTTATTTATTATAAATTTGGAACAATATCATTCTATGGAAATTTTTAACGATGATAAAATGGTCTTATGACGACCTAGCTTTACTTCTTTGATGTGTTCTGTATAATACACAAGTGGCGTTTGAACAGTGTTGTCAATTTAAAATAGAGTTTAACGATATGGTAAATAAAAAATTTGATTCTAACAGTGATCTAGATGACAAGAAAAGAATTTTAGTAATGGATAGCTTTACTTCTTCGATGTGTTCTGTATAATACACAAGTGTCGTTTGAACAGTGTTGTCAGTTTAAAATAGAGTCTAACGTTATAGTATACTAAAAAGTTGATACTAAGAGAGATGTAGATGGCAAGAAAGGAATTTTAATAATGAAATTCAGAACAAACCTTATAAACATTAGAAACATTGAAAATAAAGTTGTATGGTTTTTATGAGTACAAACCATAATGGATAATAAGCACCAACGACCCTAACCAGCAGAGACATCAACCCCCCAAAGGTCCCCTATCCCCAAACTCGAAGGGCACCCCCTCCCTCCAACTTTTTGCCCCCCCCCCCATTTTTTTTGATTTTTTTTTGATTTTTAATAAATTTTTTTAACATGATATAATTTTTCAACTTTTTTTTTACATGTCTTTGAATGAGATGAAACCTACTTGAAATGACAGTAAGGAATTAAATTTCTTTGGAGTACCGATAAAATTCAACTCTTATGTTGGTGGATTGGATTTCTTCCATTGAAATGCAAGAGTTGGAATACTTCAGTAGTGTCTTGTACTGGTTTACCTTGTCACACTTACATTTTTATGATTTTTAAAGTTCATTTTTGATTTATTTAGTTAAAAGGTAAGAGTTGGAATATTTCAGTAGTGTTTTGTCGTGGTTTACATTTTCACACTTACATTCTCTCGATTTTTCAAAGTTCATCTTGGATTTCTTTCATTGAAATACAAGAGTTGGAATATTTCAGTAGTGTTTTACTATGGTTTATATTGTCAAAGTTACATTCTCTTGATTTGTCAAAATACATTTTTGAATTTTTTTCGTTGAAATGCGAGAGTTGGAATATTTCAGTAGTGTTTTATCGTGGTGTACCTTGTCACACTTATATTCTCTTGATTTTTCAAAGTTAATTTCGGATTTCTTTTGTTGAAATATGAAAATTGGAATATGGTAGTAGTGTTTTATCGTGGTTTACCTTGTCACACTTGAAGCTCTTTGATTTTTTAAGGTTTATTTTTGATTTCTTTCATTGCAAAAAAACTTTTGGAATATTTCAGTAGTGTTTTGTTATGGTTTACCTTGTCACAGTTACATTCTATCGATTTTTCAAAGTCCATTTTTGGTATCAGTTTTATTGAATTCTATATCATCAACCTTGTCTCGAATACAGGGGGTAAAATTGACAAAATCTAAGAATCGGATTGATTAAATTCTGTATCAACAACCCGTTCTCGAATACATGGGATAAAATGGAAAAAATCTAAGCGTCAGAGTGAATAAATTTTTTTTTTCAACATCTATTTTTACATACATCAAATATGATTGACAAAATCTAAGTATCAGAGTGAATAAATGCATTATCAACATCATTTGTCGGATATATCAGTTAAAATTGACATGTCAGATAAAATTTACAAAATCTAAGTTTCAGAGTGAATAATTTTTTTATCAACATCCTCTGTCAGACACATCCAATATAATTGACAAAATCTAAGTGTTAGAGTGAATAATTGTTTTATCAACATCATCGAATAAAATTGACAAAATCTAAGTATCAGAGTGATTCAATGCTTTATCAGCATCCTTTGTTGGATATCTCGGATAAAATCTAAGTATCAAAGTGATTAAATTCTTTATCAACATCCCTTTTTCGGATACATGGGATAAAATTGGTAAAATCTAAGTATCAGAGTGAATAAATGCTTTATCAACATCCTCTAGATACATTATCAACAACATTTGTCTGGTGTATCAGATAAAATTGACAAAATCTAAGTGTTAGTTTTAATAAATTCTATATCAACAACCCTTTCTCGAATTCATGGGATAAAATTGACAAAATCTAAGTATCGGATCGATTATATTCATTATCAATAACCTTTTCTCGAATACATGGTAAAAAGCTGACAAAATCTAAGTGTTAAAGTGAATAATTTTTTTTTATCAAGATCTTTTGTCAGATACACCGGATAAAATTGACAAAATCTGAGTGTTAGAGTGAATAGTTTTTTTTATCAACATCATTTGTAATATACATCAAATATAATTGACAGAATCTAAAGATCAGGACGAAGAAATGCTTTAAAACCATCGTTTATCGGATACCTCCGATAAAATTGACCAAATCTAAGCATCAGAGTGACTAATTTCTATATTAACATCCTTTTCTCAGATACATAGGATAAAATTGACAAATTCTAAGTGTTAGAGTGAATATTTTTTTTTATCAACATCCTTTGCCAGACACGTCGTATAAAACTGACAAAATCTAAGTATCAGAGTGAATAAATTCATTATCAACATCCTTTGTCGGTTATGTCGGATAAAATTGACAAAATCTAAGTATCAGAGTGACTAAATTTTATATCAACATCCTTTTCTCAGATACATTGGATAAAATTGACATAATCTAAGTGTCAGAGTTAATAAATTTCTTTTATCAACATCCTTTGTCAGATACATCAAATAAAATTGACGAAATCTAAATTTCAGAATGAATAAATTTATTATCAACATCCTTTATCAGATATATCATATAAAATTAACAGAATAATAGCATCAGAGTAACTAAATGATATATCAAAGTTCTTTTATTGAATGCATGAGATAAAAGTGACATGATCTAAGTTTCAAGTGTTAATAATTTTTTTTTATCAACATCCTTTGTCAGATACATCAAATAAAATTAACAAAATCTAAATTTCAGAATGAATCAATTTATTATCTCCACCCTTTATCGGTTATGTTGGATAAAGTTGACAGAATTTAAGTGTCAGAGTGAATAAATGTTTTTATCAACATCCTTTGTAAGATACATCAAATAAAATTGACAAAATCTAAATTTCAGAATGAATAAATGCTTTAACAACATCCTTTATCGGATATGTCGGATAAAATTGACAAAATCTAAGTATCATAGTGACTAAATTCTATATCAACATCCTTTTCTCGGATACGTAGGATAAAATTGACAAATTCTAAGTATCAGACTGAATAATTTTTTTTCAGCATCCTTTGCCAGATACGTCGGATAAAATTGACAAAATCTAAGCATAAGAGTGAATAAATTCATTATCAACATCCTTTGTCGGTTATGTCGGATAAAATTGACAAAATCTAACCATCAGAGTGACTAAATTCTATATCAACATCCTTTTCTCAGATACATTGGATAAAATTGACATAATCTAAGTGTCGGAGTTAATAAATTTTTTTTATCAACATCCTTTGTAAGATACATCAAATAAAATTGATAAAATCTAAAATTCAGAATGAATAAATTTATTATCAACATCCCTTATCAGATATATGGGATAAAATTGACAAAATCTTAATATCGGAGTAATTAAATGAGATATCAACATTCTTCTCTTGGATACATAGGATAAAATTGACAAAATCTAAGCGTCAGTGTGAATAATTTTTTTTATCAACATCCTTTGTCAGATACATCAAATAGAATTGACAAAATCTAAATTTCAGAATGAATAAATTTATTATCAACATCCTTTATCGGTTATGTCGGATAAAGTTGACAGAATCTAAGTGTCAAAGTGAATAAATTTTTTTTATCAACATCCTTAGTCAGATACATCAAATAAAATTAACAAAATCTAAATTTCAGAATGAATAAATGCTTTAACAACATCCTTTATCGGATATGTTGGATAAAATTGACAAAATCTAAGTAACAGAGCGACTAAATTACATATCACCATCCCTTTCTCAGATACGCAAGATAAAATTGCCCAATCCTAAGTATCAGAGTGAATAATTTTTTTTTTCAGCATCCTATGCCAGATACGTCGACTAAAATTGACAAAATTTAAGCATCAGAGTGAATAAATTCATTATCAACATCCTTTGTCGGTTATGTCGGATAAAATAGACAAAATCTAAGTATCAGAGTGACTAAATTCTATATCAACATCCTTTTCTCGGATACATTGGATAAAATTGACATAATCTAAGTGTCAGAGTTAATAAAAAATTTTTATCAACATCCTTTGTCAGATACATCAAATAAAATTGATGAAATCTAAATTTCAGAATGAATAAATTTATTATATACATCCTTTATCAGATATATAACATAAAATTGACAAGATCATAGTATCAGAGTGATTAAATGACATATCAACATTCTTTTCTTGAATACATAGGATAAAATTGACATAATCTAAGTGTCAGAGTGAATAATTTTTTTTTATCAACATCCTTTGTCAGATACATCAAATAGAATTTACAAAATCTAAATTTCAGAATGAATAAATTTATTATCAACATCCTTTATCGGTTATGCTGGTTAGGGTCGTTGGTGCTTATGATCCTTGATGGTTCGTACTCACATACACCTTACTACTTGATTTGCAAGGTTTCTAAGGTTTCTAAGGTTTGTTCTGAATTACAGTATTAAAATTCTTTTCTTGCCATCTACATCTCTCTTAGTATCAACTTTTTAGTATACTATAACGTTAGACTCTATTTTAAACTGACAACACTGTTCAAACGACACTTGTGTATTATAAATAACACATCGAAGAAATAAAGATATACATTATTAAAATTATTTTCTTGACATCTACATCTCTCTTAGTATCAACTTTTTAGTATACTATAACGTTAGACTCTATTTTAAATTGACAACACTGTTCAAACGCCACTTGTGTATTATACAGAACACATCAAAGAAGTAAAGCTAGGTCGTCATAAGACCATTTTATCATCGTTAACCATTTCCATAGAATGATATTGTTCCAAATTTATAATAAATAAGGTATAAATTAACATGCTGTTCAGGGTTACCTTAACTGCTAATCACTTTAACTCTTTTTTTTTTCCATCTTCATACGATCCAATTCGCAAATGTTATCTAGCTCTTTTTTTCCCTATTATTCAAATCAGATCATTCGTACAGTTCAATTCGCAAATCCCTTATCCCTTTTCTGCAAATGTCAATCAAACAATTCTGATTTTAGCATCCATGAAAACATGCAGTTGAAACAAACTTGTGTAACAAGCCAGATTTTAAGAACCAGTGGGGAATCCCCGCTTGTACTGCTCGCTTTTTTGCAATGTGCACGTGGAAGGAACATGCATATTCTTGTACAGTTGATATCAATAGCAAAAACCACTCTGGTTGTCTTATACAATCTCGACTATAGTTTCAAAACGTGTTTGGCCACTTTATAGGTAAAGGATTGGTCGCTTCTTGCAATGTGCATGTGAAACTGTAGTGTATATTCATGTACATGCTAGAGATAAGACAAATTACGCAAGCACTGCTCATTTCAATAGATAGATTACTACTGACATATTTATCATATTTTCAACCATGCTGAACAAAATGGCTATCTCATAATTTTGATCTGGTGACTTTGGGAAAAAAATGAGCGTGGGAGGGGTCCTAGTTGCCCTCCATTTTTCGGTCACTTAAAAAGGGCACTAGAACTTTTAATTTCCGATCCAATGAGTCCTCCCACGATATTCTAGGACCATTAGGTCGATACTATTACCCCATTATCCTGAGGGCTATGGGGGGAGGGTTGTCACCCTCAAAGACATAATTTTCAGACCTTTCAACTACCTTGAACAAAATGGCCATATAAAAATTTTGATCGGAAATTTTTGGGGAAATGATGGGTGGGGGGGGGGATTCTCCGTCCGATTACCTTCGACTATCAAAAAGGGCAATACACCCTCACAAATTCTAATCAAAAGAGCCCTTTTTTAAGTTTTTACGATAACACTTTCTCTATGACATTATATGCCCCCAGGGCATAGCTTACAACCTTAGCCCTGAGGGCTGTGTGTTTGTTCAACTACGTTCAACAAAATTGATATATAAAAATTTTGATCGGAAGTGTTTGGGGAAATGATGGGTATGAGGGGGGGGGCATACGCCTTCTGATCGCTTTTGACTATTAATAAGGGCACTAGCCCTCTCATCTCCCAATAATAAAAACCTTAAATGCCCCCAGGGCATAACTTACAAAACTTGCTCTGAGGGTTGTGGGGGGGGGGGTTGTCATCCTCAAAGACCTAATTTTCAGAATTTTGAAACTACATTTAAAAAATGGCCATCTTAAAATTTTGATTGAATGTGTTTGGGGAAATGGTAGGTGTGAGAAGTGGGTTAGTTAACATTCAATTATTTTCGACTATTAAAAAGGGTATTAGCCCTTTCAATCTCCAATCGAATGAGTCCTTTTTGAAGTTTCTAAAACAACGCTTTCTATAAAAACCCTTAGCTTTCTATAAAAAACTTACAACCCTTACCTTGAGGGTTGTGTGTGGCGGGGGGGGGGTCGAAATCTTCAAGGACCTATCTTCTAGAACTTTCAACTACATTGAAAAAAGTGGCTATCCAAAAATTTTGATTGGATGTGTTTGGGGAAATGGTCTGCGTGAGACGGGGGTTAGTTACCCTCCAATTTCTTTCGACTATTTAAAAGGGCACTAGCACTTTGAATTATCAATCAAATGAGCCCTTTTTCAAGTTTCTATGACAAAGTTTTCAATAAAAAACCTTATATGCCCCCATGGCATAACTTACAACCTTAGCTCTGAGGGCTCTGGGGGGAGTTTCATCCTCAACGACCTAATATCCAGGACTCTCAACTAAGTTGTACAAAATGGCTATCTGAAAATTTTGATTGGATGTGTTTGGGGAAATGGTGGCGTGAGAGGAGGGTTAGTTACCCTCCAATTACTTTTGACTATTAAAAATGGCACTAGCATTGTCTACTTCCCATCGAATAAGCCCTTTTTGAAGTTTCTACGACAAAATTTTCTATAAATACCTTATATTCTGAGGGCTGTGTGGGGGGCGGGGGGGGGGGGTGTCGTCCTTAAGGACGTAATTTCCAGAACTGTCAACAACGTTGAAAAAATGGTTTTCTCAAAATTTTGATTGGATATGTTTGGGGAAAAGGTGGGCATGAGAGGGGGATTAGTTGCCCTCCAATTCCTTTTGATTATTAAAAAGGGCACTAGCCTTGTCTACTTCCCAGTGTGGGCGTGAAAGAGGGGTTAGTTGCCCTCCAATCACTTTCGACTATTAAAAAGGGCACTAGCCACTCCAATTTCCAACCGAATGAACCCGTTTTGAAGTTTCTACGACTACTCCTGCGGTACAAAGTGCCTTGGTCTAAGCGAAAAATAAATAAACAATTAATACAATGCGCCAACACCGTTTTTTACTTTGGCAGCGCGATTGCGCTGTGTATGATTGGATTACTAAAATTTGGGAATGCCCCAGGTTCAGATGGTTTGTTACCAGAGCACCTTTTGTATGGTACTGCAAAACTACTAGAACCTTTTATTTTATTATACCAAATAATAGTGACCCAGCATTATGTCCCTTCTATGATGGGAGAAGGTAAAGTAGTTTGTATACACAAGAAGGGCAAGGATCCTTCACGTTGTTCATCAAATAGACCTATAACACTTTGTTCTGTTATTAGTAATCTTTTTGAAAATATTTTACTCCCATTCTTATCATCAAAATGTGATATGGGGGACCATCAGTTGGGTTTTCGAAGTGGTGTAGGGGTTCAAAATGCACACGCAACACCATCGTAACTTTTAAAAACAACTATTTGTGTGCGGAGTTGATATTTCAAAAGCGTTTGATAGTGTGTTGTATCACCAAGCTTTTTATCATTGTTGGTAGTGGAGTGAACCCATTTACAGGCCAGTGTTTGACAGGTTGGTATGGTAATGCATCTGTGAGAATTTTTTCGGGAGGGCGACTTTCAGACCGAAATTCTTGACGTCTAGAGTAAAACAAGGGTCACTTCTTAGCCTCGTCATATTTAATAACGCAATTAGAACAGCCACACGGTGCTTACCCCCATATGTGATTGACGGTATCGACATTAGCCACTTGTCTTATGCTGATGATATTTCGTTATTTTCGGACAATTTAATATCAATACATAATACAATTAATGTATTACATTCATGTTTACGGGAGATAGGATTAGAGATTGAATCTACTAAAACAGAATTCCTAGTGGCAAACAATACTAGTGATTTACAGTATCATTCTATTGGGTGGGATCACAGAATAGTTTTAATAAAGATTCCGTTAAAAACCTTGTGTTGTCCAATTTCACCGGAAGCGAAACCATGTTAATGCAAAACTAACTCTAAATAAAACAACTATTCCAGAAGATAATAATATTAATTACCTAGGTCTCATGCTTGACCAAAAACTTAATTTCCACCTCCACATTTCAAACACAATAAAAAAATGTTATAGAAAAGCAAATATACTAAAAAGACTTCTTTCCACACCCTGGGGTTGTAAGGAGAAAACCTTACTCCAGTTTTATAAATCACATATAAGACCCCATATTGACTATGGGCTCATTGTCTATGGTGCATGTGCAAAGACCCAGATTCAAAAAATTGAAACAACACAAAATGATATAATACGTCTCATATTTGGTCTTAGGAAACCCACAAGCACAAAGTTTCTGCTTATGGAGAGTGGATTAACAACAATAAGGGAGAGACGTAGCTTTCTCTTGATAAAAAATCTTACAAAAATAGAATCAATTAGCTCACACACATTACATAATTGGTTAAGAAATCCAGCCATGTATAGAGGTATTGCAGATGAGTATGCCAATATTCAAAAGAAGTTCCCTGTACCAGCAAAATCTATTGCACCTACTTTCCCCCAATCCCCTCCATGGAATTGGTAATTTCCCATAATAAATACTGAATTTTCCAAATGGAATAAAGATTTAACCCCCATTGCTTTTGCCAAGAAAAAATTTGCAGAACTTAATACAATTACCTATAAAAATCACTTCCAAATATTTGTTGATGGGTCAAAAATGGATGAGAAAGTTGCAAGTGGTGTTTTCCTTCCTCACCTGAAAATTGCAATGGGAGAGAGATTATTTAATAATTTATCTATAATGTCTGCTGAGTTAAATGCCATATTCATGGCATTAGAATACCTTAAGCAAAACCAACCTTTGATTGAAAATTCGAATAATATTATCATCTATTCCGACTCTTTATCAAGCCTTGAGTTGCTGGCCTCAGCTCCTCAATATAAGTTGGACATTGACACTTATCATTGTCACAGTATTATTGATAATCTTGCTTTAAGTGGCATAAAAACTTACTTTCAGTACATTCCTAGCCACTCTGGCATAAGTGGTAAGCATCAGGTTGATAAAATAGCAAAAAATGCTATAAATATTGACCAGCCAAGTGGGAGACCAATCCCAATTAGAGATATTTACCGATGGAGACTATCAGTTATTAATTTTAATAAGATTAATCCTATCCTTTCCCCCTTTCCCAATAAGTATCTTTCTAAAATTTATCATAGAATTCGTTCTGGAACAAATGGACTAAATTTCCTTGCATTCTCATATAAGCTTTCTAATTCAAGTGGTTCAATTCCCCTGTCCCCTCTTTGCAGGCATTGTAATATGAATAATGAAACAATTGACCATTGCCTATTTGAATGTAATATGCTGACGTCTGCACAACATACCTTGCTTTGTAAACTGTTAAAATACTTCAAACACCACAAAATCCCACTATCAGCCAAGAGCCTAGCCAACTGTACCTGCACACAGAGCATAGAAATCGACATCTATCATCTTATATTTGAACTCCTAGAGTCGAAAGATCTGCTGAAAGATATCTGAATATATCTAATAAATATGAGGCAATCAAGCCAGTAGCTCTGTAGCCCACAGAGTGAAGCAAAAGGAAAAGGGCTAAATAGTTACACTGAAAAGCCCGCCTGCTGTTAAATAGAAGAAGAAGAAGTTGTCCGTCAATTAAAGCAACCCAGGAGTCGGTGTTATCGTCGATATTGGGAAAACACGGGAAAACTTATGGCCTGCTAGTCAGGCAGAAAGGTCATTTTAATAAAGAAACAATTGCTATAATTTATAATTCAATGTTTGCACCTCATGCATCTCATTGCACCACTATGGTTCTAAATAGGTATATTTAGAACCATATTAGAACAAAAATAATGTACATTTATATTGAATATGACAAAAGTGTATATTATATTGAATATAACATATTTATATTGAATATAGTATATATTGAATATATATTGTGTATAACAAAAGGTGTATATTAGAACAAAAATTCGGAACATTGGATATTAATGTTAAGATGGATCAACAATACGACTGATTTCTTAGACGATCTACTGAAAATAAAATAAGTTTTCCCCTTAATTGTCTCGTTTAATGGAAAATAGTTTTGTCGCCATAGCTCAGTAAAACAGCTATTTATGCGTAATATATTATGAGTGTTTATGCGTTATGTTTTATGAGTGTTTTGAGTGGTAGGCACAAATGAGCTATCATAAGCTATTTAATATATATTCATGAGTTACTATGAGTTATATGAGCTACTAATTGTCGTCTTTTTAAATTTTTCATTTTTTTTCGTTTATTTCCTATACTCCTCTGTGTGCATCCTTGTACGCATAGAGGGCATAAATGAATTATTATTAATAGTAGTAATTAGAATATAAGACAGTTCTTGCAATTGGAGTCTTGCATTGAAAAGTCTTGATTTTATGCATTCTGCATTCTTAATCTGAAAAGGCCTTGCCTTGTCACGCTTGCCAGTTTAGCTCCTAGGAAAAATATTTGGAAACAATTTTAGACCAAGTTTTTCTTGAAATAAGTCTTCGCTCCCACCTTTAAATTTCTTAATTTGAAATTGGGCAATCTTTTGGAACCACTGAATTGAGTGGTTGGAAAGAAAAATGTTCAATCTATGCAAATTTTGCGCTTTCTGTCAGTTTCCGAAGAATTGCCGCTTCTTGTGTTTCTGGTATATTTTCAACACCAGCCACTTTTTCAGCAAGACACGTTTAAAGTATTTATTTAAATCTTCAAGGGTGTATGAGTGTATCAAACAGTTCGTGGTAACGAATTGTAAATAAGGAGCGACACGGCTCAATAGTAGTAGGGATGACCCAATAACTCGTGACCCTACACCATATATGGGCATAGACTCCCTAGGGGAAATAGATTTCCGAGAAATTGATTGCGTAACCTAACCTCATGAGTTCGTGACGGGGGTCCATATACGGGCATAGACTCCCTAGGAAAAATGGATTTCCGAGAAATTGATTGCTTAACCTAACCTCAGGAGCTCGTGACCCTACACCATATATGGGTATAGACTCCCTAGGGGAAATGGATTTCCGAGAAATTGATTGCGTAATCGAAGGGGAACTGAATTTCTGAGAAATTGATTGCGTAATCGAAGGGGAAGTGAATTTCTGAAAACTTGATTTACATAATCGGTGGGGGAATTTTATTGATCCGATAACGGGAAACAGGATCACGTGTTTCCTTCTAAACCAATCAGAGGGCTGGTTACATATTAGCGGGAGAGGATTGCAGAGAGTATAAGGAAAGGATTTTTGCTATAGTTTTTATTAGTATGTGAATAGAATTTAAAGGAGTGAGAACAGTTTGACTTTACTCATTTGGATATATTTGTGCTGATGATGAGTGGAATGTTTACTCTATTATAAGTTGATAGTGGAGTTGGTAGCAATAATACAAGAGCCCCAAAAATTGCAGTGGAAATCACGAGAGGATCACGGTTTTGTCTGGAATGGGATGAATTAAATGCAAGATATGTGATATCCTTGAGCAAATTTAAAATGGAGGATCAATTATGTTTCGCTGCAAAAGTTGATATAGCGCATGTGAATAGACTTCAATGTGCTTTAAGTGCATTAGTGAAACATATCGAAGACAATAAACTGTATCACTAATTGTATATGCTTAGTATTACTGTTGTAATTATTCAATAAAATTGTTTCAAAATCGAAAATTTTCCCTTTCTTTTTGTTGTTAGAATGTTAGGCTAAAGATTCATGGTCGGTCTAGAGGCAGCAGTCAGAGTGAAAGGATTGAAAAATGAATAAATTTGAGAGTAGGGACCTATCATGAGCTCCCATCCCACACCACTGCTGCCATCTACAATTGAGTCTAACTCCGTACGAACACCATATATGGGCATAGACTCCTTAGGGGAAATGAATTTCCGAGAAATTGATTGCGTAACCTAACCTAACCTATTGACTCGTGACGGGACTCCATATAAAAAACATAGACTCCCTAGGGGAAATGGATTTCTGAGAAATTGATTGCGTAATCTCCCGGGCCTATATAATTTATACATGTTTTTATGGTTTTTGTCACCGAGAATGAAAAACAGGATTTTTCTCAGTTAGATGCATTTTCATGATTTATTAATGTATAATGGATGATTTCAAAGTTGATTTATCTATTGTTGTTGTTGTTTGGCCAAGTGAAATGACACGATGGGTGATTTACATAATCGCTAGTGGAATGTGTTGATCTAGGGGAAGTGGATTTCCGAGAGCTTGATTTACATAATCGGTGGGGAGAATGTTTTGATCCAGAAATGGGAAACAGTAAGTACATGCCTCCTTCTAAGCCAATCAGAGAGGCGGTTACATCTCCTTTTAAGCCAATCAGAGACTCTCTTAAATATTGTTTCCAATTACATCGCAAATAGCCCTTGAGATTTCATATATAGTGGACATGCGTTGTTTTTCATGGATGTCAACAGCAATTTATGCATGTTTTTATGGTTTTTCTCGCTAAGAATGAAAAAACAGGATTTTTCTCATTTTGATATATTTTCAAGGTCGATTTATTTGTTGTTGTTGTTTGTCCAGGTGTACGCTAGGGGGAATGTATTGATTCAGGACTCAACTAGGGGAACTAAATTTCCGAGAAATTGATTGCGTAACCTAACCCAACCTCATGAGTTCGTGACGGGAGTCCATATATGGGCATACACTCCCTAGGGGAAATGGATTTCTGAGAAATTGATTACATAATCGGTGGGGGATTTTATTGATCCGATAACGGGAAACAGGATCACGTGTCTCCTTCTGAACCAATCAGGGGGCCGGAAATTTTAGCGGGAGAGGATTGCAGAGAATATAAGGAAAGGATTTTTGCTATAGTTTTTATTAGTCTGTGAATAAAATTCACAAAGTTTTTAGTTAGCAGTGTGATAACAGGAGTGAACAAGTTGAGTTAGAAATATCCTTTTATTGCAACTGTTCTATTTGAAAAGGTCATTTTCATGATTTTGAAAATTCTCATGAATCTACTGCATGTTTAGACAGCATAGAGGCAGAGATAGATGAGAAGAATCTAGAGGAAATGAGAAGAAAAATTATATGTGATATGGAGAGAAATTTATACTGATTGCAAATAAGCTCACATAAAACAAGGTTTGATATGACAGAAAAGGAAGATCAAAAGAAGAGACTGGGAAAAAGGGCTGTCTCTATAGTGTAAAAGACAGCAGTAAAAACCCAATGAAAAATATGTATAAAGCAAGATATAACTCTGAATATTATGATGAACATGTTCTAAGAGAAGAGAAAAAGTGGCCATTTAAGAGACAACATAAGAGGTCATTCTACGGAAAGGATTTTAAACAACGAAAACCGTGGTGGAAGAGTTCTCATATATCATTTAACGATAAATCTAATTATTGATATGTATAATGAGTTTTATATTGTAATCATACAATAAATTTGTTTGTATTATTTTAATTTTCTCATACTAGATATATATATAGAGTAAGGATATCATCAGAGACTTCTGTGCATGAATAGATCAGATTGAATAGATCAGCCTTTAGAGTGTTATCAATCCTCAATCAAGTTTTCTATCAAAGATAAAAAATAAATCATTCTTCTAATCTTTATTCTTTTGATATATCAATATTTATTATAGTTTTTATATACACAATCTTGGGTTCAATTACTTGAACCTCGTTTTCTTCTTCAATTACCATTATATCTAGGAGAGGGGGCATGTCAAATAAATTCTCTCGTATTCTTATGGGCAAACTATCAACCAACCGCTCATCGTCGTCTATAGAGTCGACCCGAAGGTCCCCGCCGTACCAAATCCTCCGACGTGTACGATAGACCATCTTCTGTATAGTGGATCTCCATTATATCATCAGTACTATCTTCATTACTGTTAAAAAGAAGGAATTCTTCTTCAGATTCAGATAAAATCCATGCGTCCCATATGTTCTCTACCTCTTGGACATACTCGGGGATGTTCTATAAATGTAATAAACAGGATTACTTAATATTTTTCATTACCGTATATCCATAATTTTTATGTCTAAAATTCATCAATTAGCTAGATATCTAAATTTAAAATCTGGAAAAAACGTTTTTTCCACAATGGATATTTTTCAACTAAAAGTAAAGAGCTGCTAGACTAAATCAAAGACGAGCAGAAATAATAACGAATAATTGTTCAAACTTAAATTTTCTGTAAACTCATGTCTAATGATAAACTTGTTAGAGTGACAAAAACTTTTTTTCCACAAAGGACATTTTTCAACTAAAAGTAAAGAGCTGCTAGACTAAATCGAAGACGAAGAGAAATAATAACGAATAATTGTTCAAACTTAAATTTTCTGTAAACTTATGTCTAATGATAAACTTGTTAGAGTGACAAAAACTTTTTTCCACAAGAGGACATTCTTCAACTAAAAGTAAAGAGCTGCTAGACTAAATCAAAGACGAGCAGAAATAATAACGAATAATTTTTCAAACTTAAATTTTCTGCAAACTTATGTCTAATGATGTACTTGTTAGAGTGACAAAAACTTTTTATCCACAAAGCACATTTTTCAACTAAAAGTAATTAGGTTCTAAAATAAATAAAAGACGAGAAGATATAATTCCTAATAATTGTTAGAGCAGAAAGTTTATGTAAACTTATTTATGGTGATAAACTTATTAGTTACAAAAACTTTTTTTCCACAAAGGACATTTTTCAACTAAAAGTAAAGAGGTGCTAGACGGGATCAAAGACGATCAGAAATAATAACGAGAAACTGTTAAAACTTATATCTTCTGTAAACTTATCTCACGTAATAAACTTGTTGGAGTGAAAAAAACTTTTTTTTTCCACAAGAAGGCATTTTTCAACTAAAAGTAAAGAACAGCTAGACAAAATCAAGGACGAGCAGAAATAATAACGAATAATTTTTCAAACTTAAATTTTCTGTAAACTTATGTCTAATGATAAACTTGTTTGAGTGACAAAAACTTTTTTTCCACAAAGAGGGCATTTTTCAACTTAAAGTAAAGAGCTGCTAGCCTAATTAAATACGAGCAGAAATAATAATGAATAATTGTTCAAACTTAAATTTTCTGTAAACTTATGTCTAATGATTAATAATATGTCTAATGATTATGTCTTGTTAGTGACAATAACTTTTTATCCACAAATGACATTTTTCAACTAAAAGTAAAGAGCTGCTAGACTAAATCAAAGACGAGCAGAAATAATAACGAATAATTGTTCAAACTTAAATTTTCTGTAAAATTATGTCTAATGATAAACTTGTTAGAGTGACAAAAATTTTTTTTACACAAAGGGCATTTTTCAACTAAAAGTAAAGAGATGCTAGACTAAATAAAATACGAGCAGAAATAATAACTAATAATTGTTAAAAATTAAATTTTCTGTAAACTTATGTAAAATGACAAACTTGTTAGAGTGACAAAAACTTTTTTTCCACAAAGGACATTTTTCAACTAAAAGTAAAGAGCTGCTAGACTAAATCAAAGACGAGCAGAAATAATAACAAATAATTGTTCAAACTTAAATTTTCTGTAAACTTATGTCTAATGATAAACTTGTTAGTGACAAAAACTTTTTTTCCACAAAGGACGTTTTTCAACTAAAAGTAAAGAGCTGCTAGACTAAATCAAATACGAGCAGAAATAATAACGAATAATTGTTCAAACTTAGATTTTCTGTAAACATATGTCTAATGATAAATCAGGGGAAAAAAACGTTTGAATCAGGGATTTCTCGATGTGCAGTTGAATGGTTAACCACTAAGCTATAAGGTCTGTACAAATACCAATAATAAATACTATGTGCGCACATTATGGGAAAATTTCAGATTTTGCAGCCCTTTCCGGTTTATTAAGTATAAGGAGCAACATTGAAACCCTAAGCGAAGAGCAATTATTCTGTACATGAACGGGTTGCCTCCTCCTTAATACCTTACTCTTCATGCTAAAGTTTTTAGCACTTTTAAAAAAGTTTCCTGTTCGAATTAAACGGCTTGTATATTTCAGTTTTTAAAAAATTGGGGCAAACAGTGAAACTTTGGCATAAACAGCAAGTTATTGATGATGGGGCAACCTTTTCACATACGGAATAAGTTCTGTCCGTCTTATGTTTTAATGTTGCTCCTTACATTCAGTTAAAAAGACTTGTTTTTTTTTTAATTTAATATCTGGTTATTCCTCAAATAATGCCGGTATATCTAACTCATTCTTCATGAAAAATTCCTTTCCCTCACCGAAAGTCTTCCTTGGAAAGTTCCTCCCATCTAAGACACACCCCTGTAAAATTCTCTCCAAACAATTCCATCCTCGGTGAAATCCCCTTCCTTCTTAAAATTTCTTGAGGACAATTCACCCTGGAAAATTCTCCTTGGTGTACTTTCATTTGAAAAAGACTTTAATTTCTAATTGTTTTTCTTTAATTTCTAATCACTCAGTAAATCCCCCATTCCTTGCATTAGGACATAAAAAAAATTAATGTATCATGAAAGTTGCAAATTATTTCTACATGAACAAAGTAACTTTGTATATATGAAAGTTCTTGTCATAATTTGCATTTTTCATAGTATCACTCGATTGAAATACAAGAGGTATCAAAATGTTAATATTAACAATTTTACAGACCTTCTAACCCGGTGCGGGGTGTTTCCATAGTTTTAAAATGCTATAAAATCCATAGGGGAAATACAAATTAAAATTTAAACATACATTAGCCATTGAAGGACTGGCGACTTCATTTGGAGTATTCATTACTTTATTTATATATATCTTTATTTCAATATGCACTGAAGTTAAAACCATCAAACACCAAATAATATATGGTACTAACGGTTAATTATTATTACAAAAATCATAAGGGGAGAGGAATCTGGAAGTCCACCATTCATCATTTTAACCCCCTTGGGAAGAGTTTTCAAACAGAAACACACATATTTCATCATTCAGATATCCCATTCTTTCTCCAAAACGTCACCTTTTCCAAAATTGTCTAATCAATTTAGAGATGGATTTTTTTTAATGAAAATCTTCTACAGAAAAATGGAATTTTGAAGTTACCCAGACTTATAATTAGCTCGAAAATCTCTCTAATGGCCGTCCGCATCGTAGCTATTCAATATCTCCCTATATAGTGTGAAATAATTTTAATAATGTTTTAGCAAATCAAATATCAAACAGTTTGCAGTAACGAACTGTAGGTAAGGAGAGACCCAGCTTAATAGTAACCTAAACTCTAAAAAACCGAATTTTGGCATTAAAAGATATATCAAAAGATTTAGGTTATTATGCTGATTAGATTAGGTTAGGTTAAGTGGTGCCCGCCACTCACTTTAGCTCACTTTCACTCACGCCCTCCACTCAAACTTTAGCGTAAAGAACGAGGTGTTAAGGAGGAGCAATCCCCCTCATATACGTAATATTTTTTGTTTGTTTTAAGTTTTGATGTATTTTCTAAACAATTTTATTCCTGGTGAAAATTTACCCCGGACAATTACCCTTAATATCTCCACGCGTAAAATTGAGTCGGCAAAGAGAAAGTAAGACTATTAGAAAGAATTTCGATTAGGAATTGTGACAAATTCCCCCAGTGTAAAATTTCCCCTGAAAAATTCACCCCATTTCAGCCCCCCCCCCCATATAGGCTAAACCTAACCCAACCTAACCTAACCCTGAATTGGCATATATAGGGGGGGGGGGCTGAAATTAATTTCCGATAGAAATGCTTATTATATTTGTAATCAGCATAAAAAAAGGCATGGAATGGTGTATTCACTTGAGTCCTAACTCAATAATATGATTTGGTATATATTGACCGAATATCATGTCTAGACATGTGTCTAGCCAGAATTCAATGTATAAAAAACAACCATTCACAAGTAAAATTTGGTGCTTAGCTAGACAGTAAAGTTCTACCAAATCATATTATTGAGTTAGAAATAAAGTGAATACACCATTTGATGCCTTTTTGGTAAAGTTCTACGAAATCATATTATTGAGTTAGGACTAAATTGAATACACCATTTGATGCCTTTTTTTATGCTGATTACGAATATAATAAGCATTTCTATCAGAAATGAATTTCAGCCCCCCCCTATGTATGCCAATTCAGGGTTAGGTTAGGTTAGGTATAGCCTATATGAGGGAGAGGCTGAAATTCATTTCCAATAGAAATGCTTATTATATTCATTATGAATATAATAAGCATTTCTATTGGAAATGAATTTAAGCCCCCCCCTATATATGCCAATTCAGGGTTAGGTTAGGTTAGATATAGCCTATATTGGGGGGGGGGAAGGGATGAAATTCATTTCCGATAGAAATGCTTATTATGTTCATAATCAGCATAAAAAAGGCATTGAATGGTGTACTCACTGTATTTGAAACTCACTAGCATGATTTGGTATATATTGACCTGATATTCTAGCTAGGCATAATTGTGAATGCCACTTAAACATATTATGTAGCCTGTAGGCCTAGGTCAATTATGAAGTAAGAATTATTTTTTTAACATCTACTTTCTTAAGAATTAGTTTCCCTAATCTAGACCTTTAGCTTAACAATAATGAGGAAGCAATTCAAATGCTCTGAACATCATTTCAAATGGGAGAACTATTCAAAATAAGAAATGTTATAAGCCTGATAGAATAAACAGCCTAAAGCCAAGTTTTTTTCTTTCTCCTTAGCTTCCTAAATCAGTTGATAAATTTCTAGAGGAAGAATTACACTTTAACTAATTATGTAGTTCAAAACAGGAATCTTGGCTGATACAAAAGAATTAACTAAGTTCTGTGGCAGCTAAGATTTCTGCTAAGGAAGGGCTTCTCTCAGTTGAGGTTTCATGGCCTAAAACAAGCATGGCTTAATAAATGACAGCAATCTTACAATAGAAACAAGCAAGGCCTTTTCCAGGCTAAATTCTTACCTTTGATAATAAAACATCATAAAATTCTTTTTTTAAATCTTCAACATACATGTTTTATTTTTTGCATAAATTACGAATGGAAATTGACAGCTGATTCAATTTAACAGGTCTCAGTTCCCTTATTTTATATACACCTTGGGAACCAAATGAATCTAGGATATTTCAATTCTCACTTGAATTTTAAAAAAATTGCTAGGCTAGTGACAGTTGATACAAATAAAAGTTAAATTTTTTAAGAATTCCCGCTAATATTTTTGTTTAGGTAGACATCTATAAAATAAGACAACTTGTATTCCTAGGCTGCAGTATTGGCGAAATCCTAAAGCCTACATTTTATTTGACAGACTGGCCGGAAAGTAAATCAACGAATAAAACGACGAAAAGACTACATCAAACAGTTCGTGGTAACAAACTGTAAGCAAGGAGTGACTCGGCCCAATAGTAACCAAAACGATCAGAAACGGAATTTGGATAACAGTGGATACCTCAAAGAATTGACTTTTTATTAGATTCCAAACTTATACAATTTTTTAAATTTAATGCTACCAATCAAAAGTTACAATCCTGAGAAAATTTTTCTAATTTTCAAAAACAGTAAAAACACCCCCAAAAATTCTATTGATCTTAATGAAAATCACACCATCAAAATCAGCATATCAGTGAATACTAATGTTCTTGGCTGCCCTTAGGGGGGGGGGCACTCTTTTTCCAAATCCCTTCGGACCTAGGCGGGTTTGCATGGCAATGTGTATTCTCGCTTGTTGCAGCGGTTGTGGGCTGTGATAATTAGGCTCAAGCACTTCGGACTCCGCCTCTAACGTCCGTTTGGGAAATCCTAGGTGCACCTCAAAGGGGTGGAAGGGTGAAACTCTCTTAAACTACCTAACCCAGTTTAAAAGTGCGAACGCAACAGGGTAGCCGATGGCCTGGGAAACCGATGGCCAATGAAACTGCCCCGAAACACCATGGAATAATGTTGAGCCAAAGTAAAACAACCTAAACTACGGCGTCCCCGGCAAACGAAGTGTCAAGGCTTCCAGTGGGCGAGTCGGTACAACAACAACATCGTTGAAGATGCTGAGGAGGACCTTAAGAATTTCAACCTGGAATGTATGTTTAATAAAATGTGACGTGACGCAGGCTTTTAAAGCCAAAGAATTCAACGGATACAACCTAGACATCCTGTGCCCCATTGAAACAAGATTGAATGACCAAGGTAGAATTACTATCATTTACCCAGAAATGGCTGACGTATGTCATTTTTATAGCTCTGGCTCTAGTGACAGCTCCTGACGTCACGGTGTCGGATTAATCCTCAGTGATAAAACGAATCATCAGTGCTAGACTGGGATCCATTCTCCAACCGAACATTGAAGATCTGACTGCGTGGACACCCTTTCGACATGATTGTAATAGCAGCGCATGAATCTACACGAGACTCCCTTGACCACCTGAAAGATCACTTCTATGACGAATTACAAGCAGTCCTTAACAGGTAGTCCTTAACAGGTAGTTTAACAGCAGAACATGGTAGTTTTGGACCACATGGACGCGTAGAACGTCGTGTGAATGATACAAGAATGCTTCAGTTTTCAATACATAACAATCTATTCCTTATGAACAATTTTTTGCAACACAAAAAAGGTCATACGTTCACGTTGAGATCCCGAGATGGCCGCACACTTGCATAACTTGGTTATCTAATGACAAGAAAAAGATGGCAATCCTCTGTTCTTGAATTCAGGCCATAGAGAGGGGCAGATACTGGCTCAAAAAATCGTAATCGACTATTACCTTGTCTAAGCCACAATGCACCAGGATCTAGCAGCCAGGGTAAGAACCCACCCCACGCACAAATATAATAAAAAGAAGGTAGAAATCCCAGCGATTAAAGCTAAGTTTGATCTCGAGCTAAGCAACAGGCTTTAAGCTCTCGCAGTCCTCCAAGATCGGAATGACAATTCAGATGCCGAAAATATAGAACGGTCGTGGCAAAAAATCAAAGCAACAACACAAGAAGCAGCCTTAAAGATACTCGGAAAACGAGCGAAAAACCACAAGAAGTGGTGCACGGTAGAGACACTTCAGGCACTTCAGGACAAGTCGAAAACTTCTCAAGATCGGGAGGAGTTCAAATGGCTTCAAAAGAAACCTCACAGACTAGCTAGGAGGGATAAGAACAGATACTGGACGAATGTTGCAACATAACTGAAAGAAGCGGCCAGAAAAAAAGATACCCGTAAGCAACACAAGATCTTTAAGGACCTCAGGAGAATGGGAAATCTAACAGCTGAAAATATAAAGAGGACGGACGGTACAGTAATACCCAACAGACGAGAAAGAATGAATAGATGGACAGAACACTTCTGAGACCACCAAAATAGATCTAACCAGTTCCCTCCGCCTCCTATACCACCGGACAATGGATTTGAACCCTTCCAACCGCGAAATGAGTACCCCACCGACATCTCTTCACCTAAGTTTGAAGAAGTAATGAAAGTGGTAAAGTCGCTCAAGAGCAATAAAGCGCCAGGAGAAGATGGGCTACCACCAGAGCTCTATAAGGCAAGCCCATCATTGGTCAGCACACTCACGGACGTCCTCAAGAAGATCTGGAAGAGCAAGTACGTCCCCCAAGATTAGAGGGAAGCAACAATTATTCCAGTGTTCAAGAAGGGTGACAGGAGCGACTGTAAAAAACTATTAAGGCATCTTGCTCATGAAAATGGCTGGAGAGATTTTCACCATCATCACCGTAAACAGATTTAGAGCCGAAAGAGAGCAAAGAACTAGAAAAAATCAAGCTGGCTTTCGCTCTTGAATGGAATGCATGGACAATATTTTCTCACTTCGGATCCTCCTACACCAGCGCTCTATCCACAACTGAAAAACCACTGCTATCTATTTAAATTTTATAGCGACAGTCAACTCGGTGACTCACCCGCTACTATGGGGAATCCTGCTGGAATACGTAGCCCCACCGAAGCTGGAGAGTTTGATGAAAACATACTATGAGTGGAAGTTTGGTCTTCAGGCTGATCTCTCTTCTAGACCATAATGACTTACGCAGTTGGCCAAAGGTTCTCCATGCCATGCTTATTCTGGGCTTGATCTCACACGAAGCCCCACCCCTGATATCAATCAGTGACCCGAGGTATATGAATTCTTCTACCTGTTCGAGCTGTTGTCCGTTTATGGAGACTGACGAATTTGTATCTGTGAAAAGGTGCTTTGTTTTGGGGACACTGATGCCCATGCTTCTCAGGCTAGCGCTATTTGCCACTCTCTACAGCATGTACATAGCTTGGGTGCTTGATTCGGCAAGGAGTGTGCCATCGTTTGCGTATTTAAGGTCCCTTAACTTCTTATTGCTGGTCAGCTCGATTCTGTTTTCCGAACTTATGGAATTTTTGAAGACCCAATCAAATATCTAGTTGAAGCGGAGCGGGGAAGCTGGGTACCCTTGTCGCACGCCGTAAGCAATTTTAAAGATCTCAGTGAGCTCCCCCTACACGTGGATGTTGCTACGCATGTTCTCATAGTATGTTTTCATCAAACTCTCCAGCTTCGGTGGGGCTACGTATTCCAGCAGGATTCCCCATAGTAGCGGGTGAGTCAGCGAGTTGACTGTCGCTATAAAATCTAAATAGATAGCAGTGTTTTTTCAGTTGTGGATAGAGAGCTGGTGTAGGAGGATCCGAAGTGAGAAAATATGGTCCATGCATTCCATTCAAGAGCGAAAGCCAGCTTGATTTTTCCTAGTTCTTTGCTCTCTTTCGGCTCTAAATCTGTTTACGATGATGATGGTGAAAATCTCTCCAGCCATTTTCATGAGCAAGATGCCTTAATAGTTTTTTACAGTCGCTCCTGTCACCCTTCTTGAACACTGGAATAATTGTTGCTTCCCTCTAATCTTGGGGGACGTACTTGCTCTTCCAGATCTTCTTGAGGACGTCCGTGAGTGTGCTGACCAATGATGGGCTTGCCTTATAGAGCTCTGGTGGTAGCCCATCTTCTCCTGGCGCTTTATTGCTCTTGAGCGACTTTACCACTTTCATTACTTCTTCAAACTTAGGTGGGGAGATGTCGGTGGGTTACTCATTTCGCGGTTGGAAGGGTTCAAATCCACTGTCCGGTGGTATAGGATGCGGAGGGAACTGGTTAGATCTATTTTGGTGGTCTCAGAAGTGTTCTGTCCATCTATTCATTCTTTCTCGTCTGTTGGGTATTACTGTACCGTCCGTCCTCTTTATATTTTCAGCTGTTAGATTTCCCATTCTCCTGAGGTCCTTAAAGATCTTGTGTTGCTTACGGGTATCTTTTTTTCTGGCCGCTTCTTTCAGTTATGTTGCAACATTCGTCCAGTATCTGTTCTTATCCCTCCTAGCTAGTCTGTGAGGTTTCTTTTGAAGCCATTTGAACTCCTCCCGATCTTGAGAAGTTTTCGACTTGTCCTAAAGTGCCTGAAGTGTCTCTACCTTGCATCACTTCTTGTGGTTTTTCGCTCGTTTTCCGAGTATCTTTAAGGCTGCTTCTTTTGTTGCTGCTTTGATTTATTGCCACGACCGTTCAATATTTTTGGCATCTGACTCGTCATTCCAATCTTGGAGGACGGCGAGAGCTTCAAACCTGATGCTTAGCTCGAGATCAAACTTAGCTTTAATCGCTGGGATTTCTACCTTCTTTTTATTATATTTGTGCGTGGGGTGGGTTCTTACCCTGGCTGCTAGATCCTGGTGCATTGTGGCTACGACAAGGTAATAGTCGATTACCATTTTTTGAGCCAGTATCTGCCCCTCTCTATGGCCTGAATTCAAGAACAGAGGATTGCCATCTTTGTTTTGTTATTAGATAACCAAGTTATGCAAGTGTGCGGCCATCTCGGGATCTCAACGTGAACGTATGACCTTTTTTGTGTTGCAAAAAATTGTTCATAAGGAACAGCTTGTTATGTATTGAAAACTGAAGCATTCTTGTATCATTCACACGACGTTCTACGCGTCCATGTGGTCCAAAACTACCATGTTCTGCTGTTAAACTACCTGTTAAGGACTACCTGTTAAGGACTGCTTGTAATTCGTCATAGAAGTGATCTTTCAGGTGGTCAAGGGAGTCTCTTGTAGATTCATGCGCTGCTTTTACAATCATGTCGAAAGGGTGTCCACGCAGTCAGATCTTCAATGTTCGGTTGGAGAATGGAACCCAGTCTAGCACTGATGATTCGTCTTATCACTGAGGATTAATCCGACACCGTGACGTCAGGAGCTGTCACTAGAGCCAGAGGTATAAAAATGACATACGTCAGCTATTTCTGGGTAACTGATAGTAATTCTACCTTGGTCATTCAATCTTGTTTCAATGAGGCACAGGATGTCTAGGTTGTATCGGTTGAATTCTTTGGCTTTAAAAGCCTGCGTCACGTTACATTTTATTAAACATACATTCCAGGTTGAAATTCTTAAGGTCCTCCTCAGCATCTTCAACGATGTTGTTGTTGTACCGACTCGCCCACTGGAAGCCTTGACACGTCGTTTGTCGGGGACGCCGTAGCATAGGTTGTTTTACTTTGGCTCAACATTATTCCATGGTGTTTCGGGGCAGTTTCATTGGCCATCGGTTTCACAGGCCATCGGCTACCCTGTTGCGTTCGCACTTTTAAACTGGGTTAGGTAGTTTAAGAGAGTTTCACCCTTCCACCCCTTTGAGGTAAACCTAGGATTTCCCGAACGGACGTTAGAGGCGGAGTCCGAAGTGCTTGAGCCTATTTATCACAGCCCACAACCGCTGCAACAAGCGAGAATACACATTGCCATGCAAACCCGCCTAGGTCCGAAGGGATTTGGAAAAAGAGTGCCCCCCCCCCTAAGGGCAGCCAAGAACATTAGTATTCACTGATATGCTGATTTTGATGGTGTGATTTTCATTAAGATCAATAGAATTTTTGGGGGTGTTTTTACTGTTTTTGAAAATTAGAAAAATTTTCTCAGGATTGTAACTTTTGATTGGTAGCATTAAATTTAAAAAATTGTATAAGTTTGGAATCTAATAAAAAGTCAATTCTTTGAGGTATCCACTGTTATCCAAATTCCGTTTCTGATCGTTTTGGTTACTATTGGGCCGAGTCACTCCTTGCTTACAGTTTGTTACCACGAACTGTTTGATGTAGTCTTTTCGTCGTTTTATTCGTTGATTTACTTTCCGGTCAGTCTGTCAAATAAAATGTAGGCTTTAGGATTTCGCCAATACTGCAGCCTAGGAATTTAAGTTGTCTTATTTTATAGATGTCTACCTAAACAAAAATATTAGCGGGAATTCTTAAAAAATTTAACTTTTATTTGTATCAACTGTCACTAGCCTAGCAATTTTTTTAAAATTCAAGTGAGAATTGAAATATCCTAGATTCATTTGGTTCCCAAGGTGTATATAAAATAAGGGAACTGAGACCTGTTAAATTGAATCAGCTGTCAATTTCCATTCGTAATTTATGCAAAAAATAAAACATGTATGTTGAAGATTTAAAAAAAGAATTTTATGATGTTTTATTATCAAAGGTAAGAATTTAGCCTGGACAAGGCCTTGCTTGTTTCTATTGTAAGATTGCTGTCATTTATTAAGCCATGCTTGTTTTAGGCCATGAAACCTCAACTGAGAGACGCCCTTCCTTAGCAGAAATCTTAGCTGCCACAGAACTTAGTTAATTCTTTTGTATCAGCCAAGATTCCTGTTTTGAACTACGTAATTAGTTAAAGTGTAATTCTTCCTCTAGAAATTTATCAACTGATTTAAGAAGCTAAGGAGAAAGAAAAAAAACTTGGCTTTAGGCTGTTTATTCTATCAGGCTTATAACATTTCTTATTTTGAATAGGCTAGTTCTCCCATTTGAAATGATGTTCAGAGCATTTGAATTGCTTCCTCATTATTGTTAAGCTAAAGGTCTAAATTAGGGAAACTAATTCTTAAGAAACTAGATGTTAAAAAACTAATTCTTACTTCATAATTGACCTAGCCTAGGCCTATAGGCTACATGATATGTTTAAGTGGCATTCACAATTATGCCTAGCTAGAATATCATGTCTAGACATGTGTCTAGCCAGAATTCAATGTATAAACAACAACCATTCACAAGTAAAATTTGGTGCTTAGCTAGACAGTAAAGTTCTACCAAATCATATTATTGAGTTAGGACTAAAGTGAATATACCATTCGATGTCTTTTTTGGTAAAGTTCTACGAAATCATATTATTGAGTTAGGACTAAAGTGAATACATCATTCGATGCCTTTTTTTATGCTGATTACGAATATAATAATCATTTCTATCAGAATTGAATTTCAGGCCCCCCCCCTATATAGGGCAAGTTTGGGTTAGCTTAGGGTTGGTATTGCCTATATAGGGGGGGGGGCGCTTAAATTCATTTCCGATATAAATGATTAGTATATTCATAATCAGAATAAAAAAAGACATCAAATAGTGCATTCAATTTTTTCCTAAATCAGTAATATGATTTGATAGAACTCTACTGCCTTTTTTATGCTGATTACAAATATAATAATCATTTCTAGCCTATTGGAAATGAATTTCAGCCCCCCCCCCCCCCCTATATATACCTTGATTGGCTAGAAATGACAATTTGAAACTAAATTTGTAGTTTTAGCCAAGCTTCAAAATTTTACTTGTGAACAGTTGTTGCCTAGATATTGAATTCTGGCTTGACACATGTCTAGACATGGGATTTTAGCTAGACATGCTTGTGAATGCTGCTTTAGCCAACACTTTTGCATGACACTCTGCTATACTCAACAGTAAATATTAAATAATTTGCATAAATGACATATGAATAAAATAAACATGCCAATTGCCTTTTTATGCTCTTTCCAAATATAATAATTTTTTTTGGTGCACATTCAATCTTAAGCCCTTTAGAGGCCCACAAAGATGATACCTTTTTCTCTTATTAATCAAAAAACTTATTTGCACAAAATTAGTTTTTCAAAAAAAAGTAAAGAACTCCATTAAACCAAAAATGAACAAAAATAGAATCAAATAATCTGCCAAGCATACAACTAGCACAAATCCATCAATAAATAAATAAAACCCAAAACAAACAGAAATAAAATAAGTCAAAATCAAAATGAGCAGAAATTAATTTGAGTTCTAAACCCTATGCTCTCTAAAAGCCAGAATATAATTTGTACTTTACTGAAAAAAATGTGCATTGTCAGTTTCATATAAATATGCTGATATTTTTTCATTAAAATCTTAATTAGTTTTTGATTTCTTAAAGTTACAAAAATGAAAACATTTAAAATTTTTTTTTAATTTCCAGAACTTTCAACTGCATTGAACAAAATGGCTATCTAAAATTTTGATTGTATGTGTTTGGGGAAATGGTGGGCATGTGAGGGGGGTTAGTTGCCCTCCAATCACTTCTGACTATTAAAAAGGGCACTTTGAATTTCCAATCAAATGAGCCCTTTTTCAAGTTTCTACAACAAAGCTTTCAAAAAAACCTTATATGCTTCCAGGTCATAACTTATAACCCTTGTCCTGAAGACTGTGGGGGGAGTGTCCAGCTCAAAGATATAATTTCTTGACCTTTCAACTGCATTGAACAAAATGGCTATCTCAAAATTTTGACTGGATATGTTTGGGGAAATGGTGGATGTGGAAGGTTTGTTAGTTGCCCTCCAATCACTTTCTACTATTAAAAAAGGCACTAGCCATTTCAATTTCCAATTGAATGAGCCCTTTTTCAAGTTCCTACAACAATGCTTTCTATAAAAACCTTATATACCCCCAGGACATAAGTTACAACCTTTGCCCTGAGGGCTGTGGGAGGGGGGTGTCATCCCCAAAGACCTAGTTTCCAGAACTTTCAATTACATGAACAAAATGGCTATATCAAAATTTTGATTGGATATGTTTAGGGAAAAGGTGGGCATGAGAGGGGGGTTAGTTGCCCTTCAATCACTTTTGAATATTGAAAAGGGCACTAGCCCTTTGAATTTCCAATCAAATGAGCCTTTTTTGAAGTTTCTACAGCAATGCTTTCTAAAAAATCTTATATGCCCCTAGGGTATAACTTACAACCCTTGCCTTGAGGGCTGTGGGGGATGTCCTCATCAAAAACATAATTTCTATCTGGAAATCAACTATGCTAAACAAAATAGCTATCTCAAAGTTTTGATTGGATATATTAGGGGAAATTGTGGGCATAGAAGGGGTGTTAGTTGCCTTCCAATCACTTTTTACTATTAAAAAGGGCACAAGCAACTCCAATTTCCAATTGAATGAACTCTTTTTGAAGTTTCTTGGACAATTCCTTTGATGTGAAGTAAAAAAAAAAAAAATAAAAAAAACCAAAAATAAAATAAAATAAACAATACATTGTGCCAACATTGTTCTTTACTTTGGCAGCACTATTGCACTGCCTGTGATTTTAGATACAGCTCTATTAGCATCACTCTTGTGAAAACCAGTTTACTGATAACTTGAATCAACAGTGACAAATTTGAGAATTAATAAGCACATGGGAAATATATAATTCAGTCCAAATATATAGGCTAATATATAGGCTATTTGGGTAAGGTTGGGAAGGTTAGGTTAAAATTGAATTTGTATAAAAAACAACTGTTACCTTAAATTGCAGCTAAGGATTTCCCCTTCTAGAGTTCCAGGATGATGACTAGTTGTATGCAAGGTTTACTGGTGAGCAGGTGCTTCCATCTTCAGTAGGACCACTCATCATCTAGCCATTGTTTAAAAATATCAATGGATTCAGCAGTAACTGTTTCATTAAATTAATTAAAAAAACTGTTTCCACAAAATAAGTTTTTCAAAGAAAAGTAAAGAACTCCATTAAACAAAAAATGAGGAAAAATAAAATCAAATAATCTACCAAGCATGAAACTTCCATAAATCAGCATCAAGAAATAAGTGAAATCTAAAACAAACAGAAATTACAATAAATAACTGAGTCAAACTCAAAACGAGCAGAAATTAACATAAGTTGAGCTCAAACCCTTATGCCTTCCCAAGGCCAGAACATAATTTGCACTTTACTGAAAAAAATATAAATGTTTTTACTTTTATGACATTAATAAATCAAATAGTACTAACATTTTGATTACTAAATATCAGTATATGTATATTAAACTGACAATACACATTCATTTGTATTTTTTCAATAAAGTGCAAATTTTGTTCTAGCCTTGGGAAGGCATAGGATTTGTGCGCCCAACTTATGTTAATTTCTGCTTGTTTTGGGTTTGGCCTGGTTATTTGTTGTAATTTCTGTTCGTTTGCTTTCAATGCCCTTGTCTGGTCTTATAAGTGAGACTATGCTGAACAAAATGGCTATCTCAAAATTTGGACTGGATGTGTTTCAAGAAATGGTGGACGTGGAAGGGTTGTTAGTTGCCTTCCAATCACTTTTGACTATTAAAAAAGGCACAAGCCACTCCAATTTCCAATTGAATGAGCCTTTTCGAACTTTCTATGACAACTTCTTTGATACAAAGTGCCCTGGTCTAAAGGAAAAAAAAATTATACATTGTGGCAACATTGTTCTTATATGTCCCCAGGGCATAACTTAAAACCTTGCCCTAAGGGTTGTGGGGGAGTGTCCTCCTCAAAAACATATTTTCTATCTGTAAATCAGCTATGCTGAACAAAATGGTTATCTCAAAATTTTGATTGTATGTGTTTGGGGAAATTGTGGGCATAGAAGGGGTGTTAGTTGCCTTCCAATCACTTTTGACTATTAAAAAGGGCACAAGCAACTCCAATTTCCAATTGAATGAACTCTTTTTGAAGTTTCTTGGACAATTCCTTTGATGTGAAGTGCTCTGGTCTAAAACCAAAAATAAAATAAAATAAACAATACATTGTGCCAACATTGTTCTTTACTTTGGCAGCACTATTGCACTGCCTGTGATTTTAGATACAGCTCTATTAGCATCACTCTTGTGAAAACCAGTTTACTGATAACTTGAATCAACAGTGACAAATTTGAGAATTAATAAGCACATGGGAAATATATAATTCAGTCCAAATATATAGGCTAATATATAGGCTATTTGGGTAAGGTTGGGAAGGTTAGGTTAAAATTGAATTTGTATAAAAAACAACTGTTACCTTAAATTGCAGCTAAGGATTTCCCCTTCTAGAGTTCCAGGATGATGACTAGTTGTATGCAAGGTTTACTGGTGAGCAGGTGCTTCCATCTTCAGTAGGACCACTCATCATCTAGCCATTGTTTAAAAATATCAATGGATTCAGCAGTAACTGTTTCATTAAATTAATTAAAAAAACTGTTTCCACAAAATAAGTTTTTCAAAGAAAAGTAAAGAACTCCATTAAACAAAAAATGAGGAAAAATAAAATCAAATAATCTACCAAGCATGAAACTTCCATAAATCAGCATCAAGAAATAAGTGAAATCTAAAACAAACAGAAATTACAATAAATAACTGAGTCAAACTCAAAACGAGCAGAAATTAACATAAGTTGAGCTCAAACCCTTATGCCTTCCCAAGGCCAGAACATAATTTGCACTTTACTGAAAAAAATATAAATGTTTTTACTTTTATGACATTAATAAATCAAATAGTACTAACATTTTGATTACTAAATATCAGTATATGTATATTAAACTGACAATACACATTCATTTGTATTTTTTCAATAAAGTGCAAATTTTGTTCTAGCCTTGGGAAGGCATAGGATTTGATGCGCCCAACTTATGTTAATTTCTGCTTGTTTTGGGTTTGGCCTGGTTATTTGTTGTAATTTCTGTTCGTTTGCTTTCAATGCCCTTGTCTGGTCTTATAAGTGAGACTATGCTGAACAAAATGGCTATCTCAAAATTTGGACTGGATGTGTTTCAAGAAATGGTGGACGTGGAAGGGTTGTTAGTTGCCTTCCAATCACTTTTGACTATTAAAAAGGCACAAGCCACTCCAATTTCCAATTGAATGAGCCTTTTCAGAACTTTCTATGACAACTTCTTTGATACAAAGTGCCCTGGTCTAAAGGAAAAAAAAATTATACATTGTGGCAACATTGTTCTTATATGTCCCCAGGGCATAACTTAAAACCTTGCCCTAAGGGTTGTGGGGGAGTGTCCTCCTCAAAAACATATTTTCTATCTGTAAATCAGCTATGCTGAACAAAATCGTTATCTCAAAATTTTGATTGTATGTGTTTGGGGAAATGGTAGGCTTTGAAGGGGTGTTAGTTGCCTTCCAATTACTTTTGACTATTAAAAAGGGCACAAGCCACTCCAATTTCCAATCGAATCACCCCTTTTAAAAGTTTCTATGACAACTCCTTTGATACGAAGTACCCTGGTATGAAAAAAAATAATACATTGTGCCAACACTGTTCCTTACTTAGGCAGTGCGATTGTGCTGCCTATGATAGTTTGTTCCAATTGTTGATATTATGTGTTGAGAAAAATTAAGTACTGTACAGACTCTAGATATTGTAGACTGGTTGGCAAGTTTCAGGTGATGACCTCTAGTTCTTGAATTGGTACAAACAGTGGAGAATAATGCTGGGAGAATTTTTGCCCTCAATAACTTATAGGATAA